>NW_028277042.1:2260135-2410810 GCF_059951505.1 Python bivittatus | reverse complement strand
GATCTCATAAATGGCACCTCAGCCCATGAGGCAAGATCTTTGGAAAGAAATGCTTCAAATCCTTCAAAAAGACTCCAACTTAATTCACTCACGTAAAGGAGGCTGATATTCCTCTTATAATTTCCAAGGGTCTGTTTTTACCCCAATCCAAGACCAAGCTCGCAGAGAACTGAAGAGGAACGGCATCTTTTCCCGTGCACGTGCTCATTGAGGGATGTGTGTGTGATTAATATTTGACACTTCCCCATATGGCAGTAACCGTAAATTTTCCAGGTCACCATTCCCACATGGCATGGTAGCCAACAGGTTTGCTGCCTGCTTAACTTTGCCATCTGGGGTATGATAACATATGCTTGGAACACTAAGCTTCAGCAAACAAACCTGTGTGTGGATCCAGGTTATCCGAACTAATGTGTCATTCATGGAATCTTTTCTGTCTCAAAAACACATTTACTCCTCCAGTGAAAAATCTAACCATAACTTGTGTGTTTCTGTATCTATTTCCTATGCTCGATATTGTGTCTGCAAATTCAGTTTAAAAATCTTAATAAAAGATAGTTTATTCTTTTATGAAGTTGGTCTATGATGGTCATAAACTTTATCTCTCTACCCACCTCAAAAATGAATGGCTGAGCCCAAGTAGAAGGTCCAATGAGATGTAAAGTATCTTTCATTGGTGAATTCATCGGACGTGTACGTGTCTTGGCTAAACCACAGAACTGGTTTGGATGGATGGATGGTGTGATATCAACTTGGTGTTGACTTTTGGTCACTGTATAGATTTTCTCCATGAGAATCTGTCCCCAACCTAGCCCTTCAGGTCTTCCAAGGGTGCCCCCGTCATCACAGTGATGGAGTCCATCCCCCTTGCTGCTGGTCTTTCTCTTGTTCTCTTTCCTTCCATCTTTCCCAGCACCAGAGCCTTCTCCAGAGAGCTGGGTCTTCGCATCATGTGTCCAAAGTAGGATAACTTGAGCCTGGTCATTGGTGCCTTGAGTGAGAACTCTGGGTTGATTTGTTCAATGATCCATGGGATTGTTTTCCTGGCTATCCATGATATTCTCAGGAATTTTCTCCAACATCAAATTTCAGAACTCAACAGTCTTTCTATCCTGCTCCTTTGGTAAATAGAACTGGATTACCACTGTTTTTCTGTTTTTTAACTTTTAAGTTTAGATTAAAGTCTTGGGAATCTTGCTTAGTTTGTTTAAGAGAAGCAAGATTGGCTAAGGGTGGCCACTAGCCAGAAAGGTCTCTCTCCGCCACAACTAATACGAATCTTGTACGTGGACCTGACTATGAACTTTTCTTGGCAACTGTATGGATGTGGTTTGTTCCTGCCTTGTTCTGTGACTATATTTTTTAAAAACTTTCCAGCCTAGTTTATAGCTCTGAGATCTCCTGGTGGTCTCCCATCCAGATGCTAACTAACCTAGCTCCCAGCCCACACAAGACTTGAATTTATTTGGAGAATCGAGTGCATCCAATTGGAAGCTAAGTATTTGGTGGTGCTGGAACTGAATTGCTTCCCTTTGTCAGCTATAAGACATAGCCTTTTAAAATTCCACATAGTCCGGGGCTGAATTCTGGAAACCTAAATCCTAATTTACAAGCCACAGTGGCTGGTTTTGTGGTTAGCCCTCTTTCAAGCTGCTTTGAGTGTCAAGTTGCAGGAGAAGAGATGTTCTGCCCCTGCAATTTGTCCCTCTGGCTAGTTTTGAACCTGCATATGTAGCTTTTCTGAAAGCATGTGAAACCTGTGTTCAAAGTTAGTCTGGATGGTGGACGGGGGGCTGCCGAGGAGGGCCTTGGGGTGAGGCAGGGGGAGCTCTCCTGGTGCATCATTGGTGCATGGTGCAGCTGCCCTATGTTCAGAAACAGCCTAACTGCTCCCAGGCCTGGGGAAGGGTTTTGAGAAGCCGTGGGGCTGCTCCTGCCTGCTTCACCCCACCCCATTTCTTCTGCATCTTCGGACTCCCTTTCCCTCCGTCAGCTAAAGGAGAAAGAGACAGAGTCTTATTAACTTCACCCACTGGGCTCCTTTTGTGGCTGGCACAGTTGCAAGGATATACCAAGAATCGGAGACAGGAGAGCAACTCCAGAGTAACTGAGATTCCACCCCTAGAGAATAATGAAACTGGAAAGCGATGAAGCATAAATATATCCAGAATCAGTAAGGGCTGCAAGGAAGCAAGACGCTGGCAACAAGTGGCTGGAAGTGCCAGAAGCAGCCTGTGGAGGGAGCAAAATGTGCTCCCCCCCAAGTAATAAAAACCATAAAAAGCCACGTGAAACCCCTTGCTGGCAAAAACAGCAGAAAGCCCCTAACTCATTCATTTGCCACAGAAGCAGCCGTGCGCATCTAGCCAAGCCTGGCTGTCTCCTGGTTCACACAGTGTTAGTTCTGCCTTTTTGTTAAACGCAGATTTAAACATGGGTATGTCAGAGCAGCCTGAAGGGACCGGGAGGGAGGCGGGGCAGCTCTCAGCCCCTGACTTGCCATGGACCACAAGAAGAAGGAAGCGCCCTGGGGTCTGGTGGTGGCAAAAACTCTGTTCGGAGGAGGAGGAAAATCCCATTTTAAAACCAGAACAGCTCGATATGACTTCAAGGTGCCCTGCCCCGGTGGGGATGGAGTGCGAGGATGCGCTCAATGGGAAGCGTGCAAACGAGCCCAGTCCTGCTGGTCCGCACCACCCTCACCCAGGTTAACAAAACCGAACTGCACTGCGATCGCGTAAAGGGCGATGCCAGATCTGCCCGCGACCTGCTTCCCCTCTCATGCTAAGGTCACAGCCGCAAGTCTTTGGGAACCGGCCCGGGGGTTGCGAGAGCCCCGTCCCGGCAGAGGGAGGCGGGCAGCGACGCCGGCCAGAGCGAGAGTTGCCTCCGGCAGGCCCGGATCGCCGCTCCCGCGGAGCCGGCCACGCTCCCTCGAAGAGGCGCCGAGAAGCGGGGAGGCGGCCCGGGTCTTGGTCCTTCCCCCGCCGGCTGGGCGGCTGGGCGGGCGGCGCTTCCGAGGCAGCCCCGAGACAGGCGGCCGCTCCCCGGCGGGCTGGCACGGAGGGAAGCGGCCCCGCTCGGCGCTCTCGCCTCTCCGCCCCTCGAGGGCGGCTGAGCTCCGCCGCCCCCTTCCTCCCCGCCCTCCGCTTTCCGGCCACCGCGCCTGGCGCACCAGCGGAGAGCCCGCAGCCTTGCCCGCCGCGGCGCAGCGCAGCGCAGCGAGAGCGCCCGAGCCCCGGTCGGTCGGAGTGGCTGGCGCTGCTGGGCGGCGGCAGGCAGGAAAGGCGGCGGGACCCCGGGAGCCCGCGGCGGCGGCGGTGGCGGCGGCGGAGATGCTCTTCCCCGGAGGGCTGCTGCCCTGAAGCGGCGGCGAGGGGAGAGTTTGGACGCGAGTCCGGCGCGCCCGAGCGGTGAGTCTTTGGGAGGGGAAGTGCTGGAAGAGCCGCGGACCGGGCTGGCGCGCCGTGCGCCCTGGGCGCGCCCCTGCCGAGCTCCCTGGACCAGGGGTCGGGGAGTTCCGCTTCTCGCGCCGGAGCTGCTTTGGGGCGCTGGAGGCGAAAGGCGGTTCGCTCGACGGAGGCCTTTCACACGTGACGCGAGTCCAGCGCGGATCGTCGCGTGTCCTCCCGAGCCGTTCCTCGTCCGGGCTTAACCCGCGCGTTGGGAAAGGCGAGGTCGAGCCTTGCAAGCCACCCGCTCAAGTCGCCTCCCGTCTGTCCGAAAAGGGTCACGTATGAATCCCTGAATGCGGGTCGTCGCGCCGCTCTCTTCTGGGGCTCAGTTCGCTTTCTGTTTCTCCTCGCCCCGAGCCGACGGCGAACCGCTGGAGTTACAGTACTGACTTCGCACCGCCCGGGGGGGCTACAGTCTGCTTGACGGGTCCGGGGGTTGTGGGAATCTAGCCAGTTGGGTTCATTCGTTAACCGCTGGTCCCGTTAAGCGGGGGCAGCGGTTCTTTCGGCAGAACCTGTAAATGGCGGGCGGAAACGCTGAAAGAACCGCAGTCCAGAAAAGAGGAAGAGCATGCCTCTAGGCAAGTGCAAAGTGCAAATAGCGTTACCTGCTTATGCCGAAGTTAGTCACTCTTACATCATGCGGAGTTATTTTGTTTTTCGTGGAGGGGCAGGGCGCCTCTTCTAAACGCGGAAGGCTTTGGTATTGCGCACACCATCGAGCCGTACCTGTTCGGCCCTGCGTGGCCATTAATATTAATTAATTCCCTTCCTAACAAGGGAAGTTCAACTAACCTTTCAGGAAACCTGGGTTGTCTGTACTCATCACCCAGGTGATGGCTGGCTGGACAGGGGCTGCCTTTTCCTTCTGAGCCCCTGAGGGTCGGAAAGGGCCTCGCTCCAGAATGGGGAGCCCAGGACACGCACCGCCAAGCCAGTGAATCAGTACAAGCCAGGGATGATTCAAATGTTTGGTAGGAAAAGGTAGGTCACGCTTAGGTGTCTGAACTCAACTGCTGCTGTTTAGGGTTATAGCATTGGCTCTTATCAACGGACCTTGCACTGTGTGTGAGCTGGAATCTAATATACATTTTTAACTACTTATGTATTGTGTTTGTAAAGCCGCCCATCTCACAAGAAAGTGACTCTGGGCGGCATACAACACTCAATTAAAAAGAAAATAAATGCATATAAAACGGTCGTCATTAAAACTATAACAGCTATAAAACAGCACAGAGTGAAATGTCTTGGCTCCACTGAGAAAGCGAAATGTTGCCTTCTCTTCCGGAAACTGAAAGGATGTAGATGGGGGGGTGGGGGGGACACATATTCACACAGTAGAAAATTCTAATGGCAGCAGAGGATGGTTATGCTAAAGTTTTATTGTCCTTTCAGTAATGATTTTCAACTTGTATAATTAGTAGTAGTAGTATTAATGTTTAAAGGTTAGTGACTATTTCTAGTAGGACAATAACAGGCTGTAAAACTCCACCCATCCCAAACATGGCTTAGCATAGCTTGGCATAGGCAAACTGTTATAACTGGGATTATGAAATTAGAGGAGACCAAAATCTAGAATTTCCATTTAGTCGAAAAGCAGGAATTAAGCAATAGCGTGGAGTAGGAATCAGGTCTAAAACTTGGGATTATCATATCTAGGCTGTAAAAATCCTGACAACCACAAGCGAACAGCAACAAGATTTTTCTTTTTCTTTAAAAAAAGAAAAAAACACTTAAGGTGGCTTTCCATCTCATGCTTGTCCAGATGTTGCCAGCCACGAGATAGTAGCCCTCCTCTCCTTTGTTCAACAAACCGTTGTTCAGAGCAATCTGGCTTTGTATTCCCTGCCCACCCTGCCAGAGAATGCAAGCATGGAGATTGCAGATCAGAATTAATGCTGATAGAGCAAAAGACGGCTTAAGGGTGTCTCGTTCGCGGCCTTGAGAGGAGAGGAGGATAACGCCATGGGGACAAAGGAGGTTGCCAGGGGAAAGTTGCCCTTTGCTAGGCCTAAGGGAGAAATGGCTTTAAAGTCCGCCTTGATTTCATGCGAGGCAGTGAAGCTGGGTCAGATCTCTTAGGTTGGGTGGCCCCAAAGGGCTGGCAGGTGAGGGACTAGCCATGGGGACGGCCAATATCATCCCGTATCTTTTTCTGCTCTCTCCAAGACGGGTGGAGAACTCAGCGGTGGGGAGACTGTCTGACTCCTGAAACATAAATAGAAATGACCTGCAACTTCCCGGCTTCGGAAGATCCTCACCCAGTTTTTGAAATGGGTGAGTGGAGCAGGGCAAGGCTTTTCCTCGACAGGCAAAGCAGGTTGAAACCATCAGAGAAGAGCTGGATGTAAATTTCTGACTAGCTGGCTCAGGAATTTGCATCTTCGTTGCACATTTTCCCTTCTTCCTGTTCTTGAATGGCAGGAAGCAGAAGTTCCGGGCGGCCTGTTGCTGCACCCCACGACTTCCACGGCTCGATCCGCTGGTGCCCTTCTTGGTGTTAGTCGCCGTGAGGCAGGCAGACCATAATTAGCAGCTAGGAAAAGGAGAGGGAAGGAAAAGAGAACATGATCATTAGGGATGGTGGCAGGAAACGACCCTGCACTCCGGATTTGATAGGTTGGTGTTATGTGCCAAGCCACAAATTAGCCAACTATGTGTCAGTCTCAGGTGCTGGGTGAGGAAGCAGAGTCAGCGTGCTGCGTGAACCCCATCGAAGTTGTGGGTTTTTGTTTTTTGTCGTGGCTGGCTTCGTCAGCAGCCTGTTTTGCACTTGCTGGATCTCACCTTGGCTGGCTGATCGTTGGGTCTTCTTGACAAGGTGTGACTTCGGACTGTGGTGAACTTCAGGGCCTCTCCGTTGAGAAAATACGCCCTTTCTGTTGTTGGAGGATACTCTGGGTGACTCTAAATCAGTGTTTCTCAACCTTGACCACTTGAAGATGTGTGGACGTCAACTCCCAGAATTCCCCAGCCACCCATGCTGGCTGGGGAATTCTGGGAGTTGAAGTCCACACGTCTTCAAGTGGTCAAGGTTGAGAAACACTGCTCTAAATACTCTCTGCTCTTCTTCTGATGCCCAAACTGTTTTCCTCCAAAGAATTGGATGTCACACCTTGAGCACATCCTCTTCTGGCTGGGGTTTCCTGAACTTAAGTAAGGAAGGGGAAGAATCATGACAAACACTGCATCAGCATTTTAATTGTATTTAGTTAAATCTCAGTTAATTTTAATTGCCTTTCAAATGTAATTACATCACTTTAACTTTTGACCAGGTTTTGCTCACTTTTGGGAGGGAGTTCAACCTCTCAAATGCCACTCAAAAGCCCAATGGGCGTTTGCTATGTCGGTTTTGTGCAGTTTGGGGGTGGGGGGGAGAGATTGCATGTTGAGGTCCAAAGATCTTATGGAGAGAAATAATGTGGCTTGTTCGTCTGGGCTTAGCGTGCTGTGTGATCCAGCTGTTAGTGTTAGAAACCATACACACTTAGCATATGATAGAACTTCAAGCAATTGCAGTTTATTTGGAAATCAGGGCTTAATGTGATGGAGGCCTGAAGCTGGCCAGTGGTGTTGTGGTAACTGATGTCCCCCCACCCACCGCTTTGAGGGGCAAGCTCCAAAGGTTATGACAGGAACGGCGGTGGACCCTGGGCACAGAAGATGGGCAAGAATAGCAGAAATGCTCAAGCTGAAGAGAGCCAAACCTGGTTTGGTTTTCCTACCAATGTTGGGTTCTTCTTCCAGGAAGGAAATGCCACCTTGTGCCTTGGAACCAGGCCAACATGTTCTAACTGATTCCCGGAGATGTTGTGCAAGAACAGACTTTTTAAGACTCTGAAACTTTTCAACTTTAATATTTTCCCACCACCACCACTTCACACTGCATCCCGTATCATCAATTTATAAATTTTTTTCCATTGAAGTCAATATGATCTTTGGGTCGGAACTTCTGGAATATTGCAATAACCTTTGCTAGTCATACTTTAAGCAATTAGTTTTGCTACCTTGGATGAAAAATACGGGTCCATCCGATCATTCCAAATACTGAATAACACATTGGGGGGGGCCACAGCAATCCCCCCAATGTCTCCTCTTTAAAAAAAGGCCCTGTATGAAGACCTAGGGACATGTACCTTGTCCATCTATGCCTATGAATCAGCTGATCGTGTCTCTTAAGCTTTTCATATGCTTACCTCCTTACAAGCCTGAATGTGTGTGTGTGTGTGTCTCCTCTTCTTCTGAGAGGTCTTAAGTGCTGCCCTGCAAGGAGAAATCTAGCAGTTGAAGCCTTTTCTCATCTGCCTGCCTGCAGAAATCTAGCAGTTGTGCTTTCTTCTCTGTCTTAATGCCAGGTTACCAGCTCGCTCTCAAGGCTGCAGCGTGAATCACAGGCTGGGATGTTGCAACCAGCTGAGGCTCTTGTAGATGCGTTTTACATTCTCAGCCAGTGAAATGGCTTTGAAACATTACAGAGCAGATGAGATTGAAGTCCTGGTTAGTCGAGGTTTTTCTCCCCGGGCTGAAGATTTATGGACTATATTATGAAATTGAAATTGGATTTATTGGGAAGAGAAACTGCATATTTTATTATAATGCTTATTGGTCACCATGGGGAAGAGAAGTAGGTGTGTGCTATATGTTTAATTCGTTAATTCATTTAATTCATTCATTCATTAACGCCCGATTGAGCACTCGAGACTCCTAAAGGAGTGCTTTATTGTGTATGCGCCAAATGTTGTCATTAGTTGTGCACAAGCAATATCAGAAGAGGGCCTTTGAGGTTTGCTAACGGTTTCGCCTTCCAAGAGGTCTGTCTCCACAACAAAGGATTAAAAGGACACCCTGTGGATTGACAATTCTGGAGAAATAAAAGGTCACCTGACCACTAGTAGGGACGGGGGTCTTATGGCTGGGTTGGACTCCACCTCCCATAATCAGTAGCCTTTGCCAACTTTGGCTAAGCTGGTTGGGACTTTTGGGCATTGCAATTCCAACAGCGGAGGACACCAGGTTGGAAACGTTGGGTTGGCAGTCCCAAGCTTTAGGAAAGGAAGGGAAAATGTTTCTGTTGGGCTGTTTTTTAAAATTATGCCTTGAGGCTGGGAAAGTTAAGGTGAGTTGGGATGGGGGAAGCCTGGGTTCAAGACCAAATTCAACCCAAGAACACGCCAGTGGACTTTGGACCGCTCCTCTACACTATGGTGTAAGTGCAGTGAGTAAAGAATACGACTGAATGGCTGCGGCTGTTTGGCCCACCTGGGTGGGGGTCATTTTCATTGTTGCTCTATCCTTCCCCCGTTGAGACGGGTGCACAACTTAGGGGTCCACCTAGACTCGCAGCTCCTGCTCAGTGAGAAGGTGACAGCTGTGGCCAGCAGAGCCTTTGCACAGGTTCATCTTGTGCACCAGTTGCACCCAACTGGCCCTTCACTCACACCCTGGTCACCTCGTGACTGGGCTATCGCAGTGGGCTCTACCTGGAGCTGCCCTTGAAGGCTGTCCAGATGCTACAGCTGGTTCAAAAGGAAGCGGCAGTAACAGGCGGTTCTCATTACACCCGTGTGTCATTGCTGCTACACAAGCTGCGTGGGCTACCATTTGGCTTCTGGGTGCAAATCAAGGTCTTGGTTGTCAGCTATAAAGCCCTTCATGCCAGAGGGCCTGGATCTCTGTGGGACTGCTGGTCTCCAATCGTTTCTGCCCACCTGGTATATTTGGGCAGACTAGGTGTGCTCCAGGCTCCCTCAAACAGCATCTTATGGGACCAAGGAAGCTGGCCTTCTCTGTCGTGGCCCCCGCCCTCTGGAACAGCCTTCCCCCAGAGATAGGGACGGCACCCACTCTTCTGGGGTTCCAGAAAGCCTTAAGAGCTGGTCCTAGTCCCAGGTCTGGGGACCGTGTGTTGGTGGGGCTCCTGTTGTGGTTTCTTGTTATTGTCGTCGTTTTAGTCTGGGCTGCCTGTGTTTTTAACTGTTTTATTGTTGTTTGGATTTTGTAAGCTGTCCAGAGTCTCCTGGAGTAATAACTAAATAAATAATGATGATGAATGAAGTCATCCTCTATCAGGGTTTCTCAAACTTGGCAACCTGAAGACCTGTGGACTTCAACTCCCAAAATTCCCCAGCCAGCATATCCAATTTTATTACCATACATAATAACTTTTAATATGTATTAAATTGTTACCATACAGCTAAAATGATAAGAAGGTTATACAATACAGCTGAGCAGGTGGACGCCCTGGCTGCATAGACGGATGCTAAACTTGGTTAATCTAAACTTTGGGTAGTTTTTCTGTGGATCATTTTGCTGGCTTCATGGATTGCGTGAACCCAGAAAATGAGTCAGTGCAGTTGACTCAAAAGGGAAGCATGCTGTGGGAATGCAGCTACCGACAGTCCTGTCGAACAAGCCTGGTTAATTGTGAATAAAAAGTGGAGAAATGTGCAAAGATGCTTTTCCAAGAACTCATCAGCCCAAGCTAGCACCTTCCAGTCATGTTCAACCACATCATCCTGTCAGACTGGATCTGGAGATAATCTTTACAAACACTGTTACTTTGTCCTAAAATGAATAACCATCTCTTAGGAAAATTTTATTTATTTATTTAATTTATTTATTAAATTTCTCACCCGCCCATCTCCCCCCAATGGAGGAACTCTGGGCGACTCACAACAAATATTAAAAACATAAATATACATAAATACATAAAACATCAGTTAAAAGTAAATAGTAATAGATGCCAGCTTGTTCAGTTTGCTTATTTTGCTTTAAAATAGATGTTTATTTCAAATCACACGTGTAACTATTGTTTCTGATGAAGGCAAAACCTCATGTACCACAATGCATTTATTCACTTTTTTATTACTCTTTATCTACTGTCTCTCTTTTATGCATCCTGGAATCTTTGCTCCTTTCTGTATTGTTTTTCCTAATTCTGTTACAAGTTGGCTGCGTGATAAAAATGTTAACCAAATCCCTGAACTATCAGCTCACTTGGAAATGAACTGCGTTCTCTTTTGGCTTCCTAACCCAACATCCAATGCACACTGGAGCTGCAAATCCCCAAATTGTAACATAGAGGATACCGCAGTAGTTCCCAAACTTGGCAACTTGAAGACCTGTGAACTTCAACTCCCAGAATTCCCCAGCCAGCTGCTGGCTGGGGAATTCTGGGAGTTGAAGTCCACCCACCTTAAATTTACCGAGGTTGAGAAACACTGCTCTAAAAACAAGACAAGCGCCTTGTTGAGGTCAAGGGTAGGTGGTTTGCAGGCTTTAGGTAGTCTTCCAACAATTCCTTTTTTACCCCTTTGAGACCCCCAAGATTGTAGTGTCATCCTTTAGTAGCAAACCACTGAATTTAGCAGCAATTTCTTGCCTGGTTTTGGTGAAACAGGAAGAAAAGCAGCATCTTAAGCCTCTGATCCACTCAACACCCTTGTTGTATTTTTTAAAAATCTAGATATCCCAATTTTTTAAAAAAGGCTGAAAACCCGGTACCAGCGGGTTCTTTGCTCCTGTGGTGAATGAAAGACTACGCTAAATGCATCTCTTTGGCTGGTTTAATTCAATACCTGGGTTAACAAATCACATTTCTTATCATCTGATTATTTGCCGTCATACATTAAAAAGCATGTAGCTTCATAGGACGGTCTGATCCACATTAGCTAAGAATACAAGGGCTGAGTTAACTATCCAAGTCCATTTCAGCCTAGTTGAGTGCATTGGGCAAACCCATCCTTGCATCTGGGAGAGAGGAACAGGGGTGTTCTTCTGTGAATAAAGTCTACAGCACAGAAATTACAGAAGAGTCGAGTGTTACCTTAAAGGTGATAACTTTAACCATGGCATAATAAATGTATTGGCTGTTTCAAACACCACACTCTTTCACTGTTTTTGCTGCAACAGACTGGCACGTAGCCATCTTGGCAGAGGACCAGGAGAGCTGATTTTAATTATGACTTATCTTATATGACTTGTCTTTATTTTATTGTATATTTTACTTATGTGACTTATGTTTATTTTATTTTTTATTTTAGTTATAACTTATGACATCTTTAGTTTATCTTATTTTATATTTTATCTTATTTTATATTTTAATTACCACTTATCTTATATGACTTACGTTTATCTTATTTTATATTTTAGTTATAACTTATAGGACTTTATTTTATATTTTAGTTATGACATATGATTTATCTTTATTTTATTCTATTTTATATTTTAGCTACGACTTATATGACTTATCTTTATTTTATTTTTTTATTTTGTATTTTAGTTATGACTTATTTTATATGACTTATCTTTATTTTATTTTATATGACTTATCTTTATTTTATTTCGCATTTCACATTTTACTTATGACTTATCTTACATGACTTACCTTTATTTATTTTATTTTATTTTATTTTATTTATGACTTATATGACTTACATGCAATGGGGGGGGGGGAGGAATCTGGTGGAAACAGCACCCTTCCCCGATATGTGACAGAGGTGTGGTGCTATGCCTAAACAGAGGCTGTGTTTGCACAACATGTGGAAGCATAAAGAATGAGCCTTGGACTAGCTGTGGCTTGTAATGTGATCCAGGATAGCAGAACAATGGACAAGGTAAATCCAGGTTGGTCTAAGTTGAACTTTTGATAACAGCGCCTTTTTAGATGTGGAAAGAGGGTTCCCTGAATGCAGATGATTACATTTATCTGAAACACCTTATTACAATTTATTTTTAATGGTCTTTCACCATGCTTGCGAGATCACTGATGACCAAAAGCACAATCACTCCCCAATAGTGTCTGATGTTTGTACTTTGCCTTAAAGGACAGATATGAAATTATAGCACCCGGCTGATCTTGAGTGATCTGAAAAGACGAGGCGGAGTTGGATGCTACTCGGATGGGAGACCAACAAGGCTGTGGGGCTAAGCTAGGAAACTGTTCTGAAAAAAAAACAGTGACAAACCCACAGCTGTCTTGCGGCCAGGGGAACTAGGTGAATATACCCCCAAAAATCAGCAAAAGACAAGGTTAATTTGAAGGAGGCGTTATCTGTCTCTGCATGTCTGTGTAGTGTAGTGTTTCTCAACCTTGGCAGCTTGAAGATGTGTGGACTTCAACTCCCAGAATTGAAGATGCATAGCTGGCTGGGGAATTCTGGGAGCTGAAGTCCACACGTCTTCAAGTTGCCAAGGTTGAAAAACACTGGTGTAGTGAATTGTTTAGTTCTTTACAGGGGTGGGGCCTCCATTGCGACCTAGTTGTGTTCCCTCCATGCTGGGCTGCAAGAGTTTTGGGTATGGGCAACATTTTGAACTTCAAATATATTGTTTGGGAGAGGTTGAGTGGAAGCTTCGGGGGCAGAACGGAGGCTGCAGCCTTATTTTAAACCAAGGCATCCACAGGGGATGTCAAAAAACATAAATAGGGCAGCCGTGACCGTGGGACTGAAGCCCACGGTCATGCTGCCATCTTAACTTTTGTGAGGTAAGGTCTTGATGGCAGAGTTGTAGTGACCCTCTTGACTTTTTTTGACCCCCTCATGGACACCCCTCAACTGCTGTAAGTGTGGGGAAAATCAGCCTTATATTTTGCAAATTTGAAACTTGAAAAAAAATTCAGCAGGAGCCTTCAGTCATTCTATTTTGCCCCTTAAAACCCTTCAGATTCCACAGAGAAGGGAGGGAGGGAGAAAGGAAAGGAAGAAAGGAAAGGAAAGGGGAAGGGAGGAAAGAGGATAGGATAGGATAGGATAGGATAGGATAGGATAGGATAGGATAGGATAGGATAGGCTAGGCTAGGCTAGGCTAGGATAGGATAGGATAGGATAGGATAGGATGGAGAGGAGGGGAGAGAAGAGAAGAGGAAAGAAGGGAAGGGAAGGAAGGAAAGAGGAAAGGAAAGGGAGAGAGAGAAGAAGGGGATGGGGAGGAGGAAAGGAAAGGAAAGGAAAGGAAAGGAAAGGAAAGGAAAGGAAAGGAAAGGAAAGGAAAGGAAAGGAAAGGAAGAGAGAAGGAGGGATGGGAGGGAGAAAGGACGGAAAGAGGATAGGATAGGATGGAGAGGAGGGGAGAGGAGAGGAAAGAGTAAGGAAAGGGAAGGAAGGAAGAGGAAAGGAAAGGAAGAGAGAGGGAGAGAGAAGAAGAAGAAGGGGAAGGGAAGGGGAAGGAAAGGAAAGGAAAGGAAAGGAAAGGAAAGGAAAGGAAAGGAAAGGAAAGGAAAGGAAAGGAAAGGAAGAGAGAAGGAGGGAAGGGAGGGAGAAGGGGAAAGAAGGAAGGAAATTGCCTCTGCTTATTTATCCAAGAAAACTCTGCAGCTCTGCAAATTGGCTGCTTGGGGCCCATTCATGGCCCAAGGGTACAGCTTTCACACACCTGTCTTACCCCAAACTGCCAGGGCGTTACCTGTCTCTGAGTAACTCTGGGGCTTTAAATAGGGGAATGAATTTATCCCGCCCCACTGAGCTCCTTGCAAGGCGTGCTCTCTCCAGAGCGTTCTGCAAGAGAAGCCGAGAGAAGAAGGGAGACCTGTTCTGCCACAGTACCGCGAGTGACCAGTGGCCGGAGCCCTCTGAAGGGGCTCAGCTTTCGTCCCGCAGGCACTTCTCAGTGACCGGCCGCCCAAGGGCTCTCTTCCGGGAATGGGACGGTGTGGCTTTTAGTGGGGTGATCTGGCCCCCCGTTCCTTCGCAGGCCTATGTGGGCTGATGCCCAAGCCGGCTTGGACCACGATTTCTAAAAACAAAAACACACAACTGTACTTAAGCACACGGTGTGTTATTAGTAAAGTTGGAAACTTGGTGTTGCTCGGCCGTAAGTGCTGATTATCTGCTATTGCTCTGCAACTTCAGCGTTTCCACTGAGCAAGGTTTACTTTTCCTTAATTACATCTTTAAAATTGTCCTGAGGGTTTCTTCTATTTTTTGCCCGCTCCACACCTCACTCCAGCGTCGCTTATCTGCTTTCCAAAGCTCCTGACTAACAGCGTTGCTCCGTTTCAGGCTGAGAAACAAACCCCCGGTGGTTGTTTTGTCCTTGATAGCTAATCTGGATCTAAGTCCTCAGTCTGCTGCCAGGGATACCCTCCAGAAATGTGCTCCATCTTTAGCTTGCAAAAATCCATTGAGATTGACGGTGAGTAGTTGGTGTTCCTCTGACCCGCGAGGCGGCCTCCACGTCTCCTCCGTGTTGGGGTGGGACGCTGCAAAGCTATTTTCAACCCAGGATTGGAGTCTAATCCCCGTTGAAATCTACAAGACCGGCCTTTTCCAGCAAAGGAGAAATGCCGGGGCTTGTTGGTGGTGTGAGTTGGGCGTTGGTGTGTGTTGTGCTGCTGCTGGAAAAAAGGGGGTGTTTGGAGTGGGGCACTTCTGCACCTCCTTTTGGGGCTATTGCCCATCGATCCCAAGCAGCAGGCTCGACACGGTTGCAAACTGCTGGGTGGGGAAGGGTGGTCCAACCTTAACTCTTAAACTAACTTATGCTGAGCCTAATTATCAGACTCAACACTGTTTGCTCTGGCTAGCGACAGGTCTGCAAGTTTTCAAGCTCTTTTTCCTTAACCAGAGCTGGTAGGATAATAAATTGCAGTAGAAGATGAATCATCTTGCTCATTTTAATTTTATTTTATTTAATTGTATCTTGCATCTGTTCAGGACAATTAATCCTCTCTTGTTGGTTAAGATTCTGCTGCGGTCAAGGTTCACTTCTACAGGGCAGAGCCCCCACTGGTGGAAGGGACGTGTTCATCTAGGGAGCCTTCCCCTGACCTGCCACCCTTCCAGATGTGTTGGATCACAACTCCTTCTCTGAGCTGGGGATGATGGGAGTTGTAATGCAACCTCCTGGAAGAGGGCATGGTTGGGAACAGCTACATCTGGACATAGTATCCTAACGTAGATTGCCTCTAATCGAGTTTCATGAATGTGCTGGCTACAACTTCCATCAACCTCTCTAGGGAGGAATAAGAATCGTAACCCTCTAAAATTAGAACTTACTTAGTGCTGCAGACAGTGAAGGCAGAATCTTGTGCCGGGCAAAATCTTGTTTGCACTGCACGCTTCACCAAATCATTGAAAAACATTGTTCCCTGCATTTCTCAGTGGGTACCAAACTTAGTTTTAATCGTAGGCTTTTTTTTTGTTTTCGTGGCTTAGCCTGGCGCATGAACTGAACCTGGTTGGTTAGTTTATAATTCCATGAATGGTGTGAATCCTGCAAATGGTTAAATCAGTAAACCGTGTTGTGCAAACACAGCCTCCATGTAACTCTTTGTCAAAGTGGGAAGGGTGGTAGAGCCCTACTTGATAGGAAGGAGGTCCTGGGTTCCGATTCTGTGGAGCTGTGCGAGTTAAAGTGGCTAATCCTGAGATAGGTGGACAAATGTGTGGTGGGTAGAAGGGCAAGTGCGTGCCTGAAATACTCTCTTTAAGTCCTCTGGTGGTTGGTGCACTCTTGGAAAGCCCTTGGCCATGGATGCTTGTATCAGTGAACCAGTTTGCGTGCTGAAATAGGGGCTTCTGCAGTTGACCTTCTGGAACCCCATCCTGCAAGGCCCAGTCCACCGAGCAAGAACCCCACCAATTTCAATAAGATGTTTTAATGCAATAATTAGGGATAAAATACAGAATTTTGGAAACGATGAGAGGAACTTCCAGCCCACTTTTATTAGTGAGTTCAAAAGGTGGTATTTCTTTGAATATTTTGAATCTTTTCTTCCTGGGCTTTTAGCAGCTTGGGCTGAGTTGCAGTTTATGGGATAAGCTGCTAACAAGCTCCACTCTTTTGGTGGTGGTTGTTGTTCATGTCTAATGTTCCTCCTGTTACTTTCTGTAACGAGTTGTGAGAATAACCTTGAGGAACAGGAGGAAGAGCTGCGACCAAGACAACAGTTGGATAAATGAAATCTGAGTCTGGGGCAGAAATGTAATTTGAGAAAGCATCTCAGACTGGACCCTCCCTAGCTCTCTTTAGGATAAAGGCAGGGAGCAGGGGACACATTCAGACCTGCAAGATTCTGTTACTATAACCTGTAATAAAAGTAGTATTAGCATTCATAACTTTGGTGTTCAAGTCTGGTCTCCCTCAAAGGGTTGATACTTTCCCAGTAATGTGGCTTCCCCCAATCTCTTACAGGTGCCCCGTGGGCATGTGCGGGACCTTGCCGCTTTCATCAAAATGATGACAGCCACATCACAGCACAAGCTCACCCCTTTGGGAAGTGTGTGCCACATTACAAGGCATGTACCAAAGGGTTGGACTTTTGGCGCAACAACACAGCCCTGCTTTTGTCACTCTGCCCCAGCAGATGTTCCTGGACATCCCTCCCCCAAATAATAAATAGGCAGCATCTGTAGGATGTTTTGACTTTGGGCTCATGATACAGAGCTGTCTGGAGCTAGCATGGTGGAAAACATCTCCACCTCTTCTCCTTCTCCCTCTTCCAGCCACAGTGCCCAACTGTCTTCCGACAACCCTTTGTGTTGGGAGCTCCTGCCAGCCTGGCAACATCACCCTAACTGCTCTGTTCATCAAGAAAAATAATGCACCCCTCCTTGATATCTTTATCCTGGCAGAACAAGGGGAGGGACTGGGCACTTTGTGAGTCCTGCTACATGTGTGACTAATACAGAGACGAACAGACAAGCTGCAAAACTGTTATTAAAACCAGGTGCAAGCTGGCAGATCCACCAAGCTGTGATGGGAAAATATTCTGCGTCGGAAAAGAAGGGCAAGTCCTGTAATGTCTTCTTAAAGCGCCCATCCTTCTCTCCACGGACTTTTTAACCCAGTGGCCTCTTGTAGAAGGAGTTGACTGGTGAGGTTTCATAGATAGTCTGGCTACATTTTGTAAGCATCCCTCCCCTGAGGTGGGCTGGGAGAGTCAGGCTGATTAGCACCTCTTTCTGTTCTAACGGGGTTCGTTTCTGGGGTGAGGGAAGAACAAAGCAGATGAGTTTATGGAATCTAAAATGTAAGAAGAAATAAAAATTTAACAGCAGAAAGCTGGGAGAATAAAACAGGCAACCTCTTCCATTCTCTTCCTTCCTTCCCACCAATAATACAAGAGAATACAGCCCTCCCCACCCCAAAAGCCAGTCTCTTCCTCCAGGTCTTTCCATAACAGAAGCCTCTTAAAAAGCTCTGGAAGATCAAGAACAAAAAGGCCAATGAATTATTCCATTGATTATAATTGGGGAGAGAGCCAGCTGGTGTAGTGGTTAAAGGCACTAGACTAGAAACTGGGAGACCGTGAGTTCTAGTCCTGCCTGGGGGACCTTAGGCCAATCCCTCTCTCTCAGCCCTACGAAGGATGCAAGGGCAAACCACTTCCAAAATCTTGCCAAGAAAACTGCACAGACTTGTCTGTGTAGTAGCCAGGAGTCAAGACTAGCCCAAAGGCACCTCAATAAATAAATCAATAAAAATTGGAGACAGCCCCCTAATGGTATTATTACGGGGAAATAGTTCATAGGGCTGTGTAGTGCTTGGATTCAGGTGCTTTGGGGCAAGCAAGAGCTCTCAGGTACCCCTGCCTGTAACACCTTGAAGGATTTCTGCCTTTTGCCAGTATTGTGTAGGGGTTATGTGCCTCTATTGATGCTGCCTGACCCTGAAGAAAAAAGATGCATCTGCTTTAAGATGTTGCAGACAGAGGCTGTGTTCAGGATCTGATGACCTTGCATCCCCAAAGCACTGGACAGCTCTCACAGCTTATAGGCTTCCTGCAGGCCTGAAGTGGGAACCTCTGGCCGTCCACATGGTGTTGATTTACATCTTCTAGCCGTTTCAAGCCAGCAGGGCCAGTGGTGAAGGATGTTGGAGTTGTGGTTTTGATGGATGATGTGGGTGTTCTATATCTCCTTGGTCTTCGTAGGGTCAGAATGTTGGACTAGATGAACCTTTGGCCTGAACGTGGTAAAGGAGTATGGAGATGGTTTGAGAATGGTATGCAACAGCCATTATGCATATACCAGCTTAGCCCGTAAAGACAGGAGGGGATGAGGTAGAACCTCAAGATTTGGTATAAGAGAGAAGGGGAGAGAAACTCGGTCAGACTTTCAAGACTGTGTTATTATACCCTAAAACAAAGTTTCTCAGCCTCAGTAATTCTAAGATTTATGGACTTCAAGTCCCAAATTCCCCAGCCAGCAAGCTGGGTGGTTAAGAAGCGCTGCCCTAGAACAATAAAGTAGAGTTTCAGATGAGGGTCTATAGTTCTTGTGGTGTCTGTTTCCTGACCTGGCTTACCTTGAAGGGCTGATGAATATACAATGGTTCTTAAGTTATTCTGAACGTCCTGAATATCCTGCATTGATTCATCTGGTCTATGCCATTTTGTTACCCATCTCAACAACAAAGCTGGACTGGGGAATTGTAAGACCCAGACTAGCCCCCTAAATGAGGAGCAGCTTATGTGAAAGATGATGATCCTTAAGATGTGGGCAGATTTAAAGCTTTGCAGGTGGCTCTGATTTCCATTAGGACCCTAAGGCCACCTTAAACGATGAAGGAGCTAAATCAGCTTTCTCCAACTGGTGCCCTTTAAACGCATTTCATTTCATTTGCATAAATGATTGTGCTGGCTAGACTGTATGGGTGCTAAATTCCAATATCACTCGAGGGATTAGATTGAGGAAGGCTGAACTAAATGCAAAAAATAAATAAATCTGGCAGCGGGAGTGAAGCCAATTATCCTATTGCAACTTTTGAGCTACAGCCTTAGGTGACGAGCAGATGGAAAGCTGCTTCTGAATGACGGTAGATCAGGGATCCTGATGCAGCTCTGAAATTTGCCTACTGAATTACATAAAGTCCTGGTCAAAAGCACTCAGCCTTACATCAGTTTTCCTTCTGCACGACCTAACTTGGGCATCCACCAGAAAAGGTGCCCGGTGTCCAGGAACAGAAGCTGGTTGATACCCTCTTTTCCTTATTCATTGTTTCAGGATTGGTTTTTCTGCATTTTAAATTTTGTGCCTGTATTTTATTGGACTGGGGCAATAAATAAATAAATACATACATACATACATACATACATACATACATACATACATACCCTAAAGCGGGTGTTGATTCACCCAAAGCTGGGCTTCTTTTTAATGTTTTAAGTTTAAATGGGTTCAGGGACCAGGAGTCACACAACCTTGCCACCCTTTGGCAAATCAAACATGGATTCTGATCTGCTTCTATCTGCCCCTGGTTTAAACATTAGCTGGGGAATTCTGGAAGTCCAACCATGCTGGCTGGGGAATTCTGGGAGTTGAAGTCCACCCATCTTAAAGTTGTCAAATCTGAAAAACACTGGTGAAAAAGAGATTGAGCTAGGTTTCCTTTTTTCTTATGTCATGCCTTTAATTTATCCAGCTTTCTATCTCTTATTTTCTGCCTTTTGTATAATGTCCCATACCCCGAACGAAGGGGTGTCTGCAGGTTGTGGTCAGAAAGGCCAGGATGGTAGCCATGACAGTGTGATTGAAGCTCCGCCCTTTTTATGTGAGTCATGCATAAAAAGGGGTGGAGCTTCGATTGCACTGTTGAGGCTACCATCTTGACTTTTTTGACATACTCTGCTGACACCCCTGCCCAAGCAGGTACGGCAGGTGTGTATGTACATATGCATGTAGGAAAATTAGAATAGATAGTGGTCTCATGTAATTTAGGCATGAAGTGGCCCTGGACCTGTTCATACCCGGTGGCATTATGTACAAAGAATCCTTGTTCAGTGACCTCAATTGGGACCAGCAACTCTGTTGTTAAGCAACGCAGTCGTTAAGTGAAACCATGACTGTGTTTATTTATTTAATTTATATAGCCGCCCATCTCACTTGCATGTGACTCTGGGTGGTGTACCCAGTTGAAAACAAAACTAAGCAATCAATATAATTTATTCATTAAAACAGTTAAAAACAATTAAAAACAATATGATCAATATGATCTGACTTCAGCTTTCCTTTGCTTTACAGACCTGCAAAGGTTGTAAATGCAAGGATTGGTCGCAAGGTTACTTTTTCATCACTGTCGTAATTGTGAATGGTCACTAAACAAGGCAGTACCTAAACGAGCACTACTTGTAATGGTATGTGGGAATGACCTTGGGGGACAGGAGGGAGAGCTGCAGACTGGACAACCAGCAGGTAAAAGAGATCTCAGCCCACAGAAGGAGGGAGGGCGCGGGAAGCGTTTCAGAAGGGACCCTCCCTAGTTTTCCGAGGAGTAAAAAGAGAGTAAGGGAGAAATACTTTCACTCTTGCAAGATTCTGTTACTGTAACCTTAGAATAAGACAGAGCTGGTATTCCTGGTTGTGCTTCTTCTTTGGACTACCTCGCAGGGCTGCCACGTTGGCTGTTTCAGCTTCCCTTCTTAGCACATCCTCTAAGTCAGCCTTGACAGCAGAGAGCCACACAGCAGGTGGAGATTTTAGCAGCAGCTGCAAAGGCCCAGTTATGTCCAGAAGGCCTGGGGCATATTCTGCAATCTCTGATTTTGTAGTTAGACTTAAGATGCTGGCAGTTGATACTGTGAACAGTTACTATCAAGCAGATAATAAATGCAAAGTCTTCTTCTGCATCCCACTAACCCAGTTAGGTAGCGGAATTAGATACAGTTAACTTTAATCCAAGTTGTATAGGGCAGATCACATACAAAGGTTGTTTTAGAAGAGGGTTTTAATAGAATTAACTCCCTCTGCCTAATGCCTGCAGAGAGACACATTCTTGGAGTGGCTTTGTGAAAATGAGGCTGCTCCGGGCACTCCATTGCTCTTCTCTTCTCTTCTCTTCTCTTCTCTTCTCTTCTCTTCTCTTCTCTTCTCTTCTCTTCTCTTCTCTTCTCTTCTCTTCCCTTCCCTTCCCTTCCCTTCCCTTCCCTTCCCTTCCCTTCCCTTCCCTTCCCTTCCCTTCCCCCCTCCCCTCCCCTCCCCTCTCTGACCACCTGAGAGGGAGTGAAACAAGGACAGGAAAAGGTGGGAGCAGCTCAGGCTTCTTCAATCTGTCTGCCAAGGTACCAACTTCAATTGGATCAACATAGATTTTGCTTTTGTTTTTCCAAATAGTTCAGGAAAAAAAATGGCAGATGGAATCTACTTCCTTCGTGGTGGTAGGGTATCCTGCCAAGACAGCGACTCTGTGTTTGACATGGTCAACCTTGATCATCTTTTACCAGCTCATCAGAATCAAAGTTCACCCTGGGGAGCAGTAACTTGATTATCCAACCACAGTCCATATATTCTCCTTGCCATGGGAGCAGTAAGCCAGCACAAGAAACTTTGCTTGTCTTTCTGGATTTCTCACCCAACTCTCTGGCTAGGGAATAAGCATAATTCTTCCTGTTTTTGCTGCAAGGCACAAACAGATTAAGCTGCCACCAAAACTCTGTTTTCTGGACATCAACTATACATGACCTCCATCAAATAACTAGAAGTAAGTTGATGCATATGCCAATGTTTGGGGCACATGGAGCATCTGCTGGAGTTGCCACCAAAGTTGGAATGTGGGGATTAGCCTGAGTTGCTGTGATCCACACAATTCATTTGGAACTGTTGTGAATGTTCACTTGTTTATTCAGATTGCGGTTGGAACACACCCTGGTGGGGAGAAGGTGTTTTATGAATAAAAGTTGTTTGTGTTGTGGAATACATAATTGTTGGATGACTCAGGGCTCGAAAAACCACTGTTTTATCATTATTTCTCAGGCTCCTGTGATGAGTTAAATGGTTTTCAAGAATCTGTCAAGGAAACAAAAATTCTCTGGGCGTGTTTGGTTGTGTAACATGGGGCCTTCAAAATACTGATCTCCAGTCTTCATTCATTTGAGGAAGTATTCATGGGGTAGAAATGATGGGAGTTGTGTTCAAGTTTGGCAGGAACTCTTGGGGCACGTTGTAGATCATCTTAGGCAAATATGGGCTGATAGGTGAGATGATGGAAGACGTTCTTCTCCCAGCCAGGTCAAATTGTCTGCAATACTTGGACTTCTGTTCCCTGCCCCACTACCACCTATGTTACCTTGGGGTAGGAGGCAAGATTCCTTACATGTTGTTATTTGCTCATCAGACTAAGACTTGGTTCATACTTTCTCACCAGTGGCTTTCTCACCAGTGGGAGTTACGCTTCAACTGTATATGTTAAAATACTAAGTTAAATGAGTATCTCAAACCTCTATAAGGGTTATGGCATCTGTTTGGCCTCTTAAAGTCTCCCAAGCTAGAATAGTTTGCTCCCACTTACTTCTGGGGCTGCAGAAAGGGTTCTAGTAGTACATGTACACCACCTTTCCAAGAACATGGCTGGTGTGTCCACAAGGTATGGTTGAAAAAATCAAGATGGTGCCTGCAACAGTGTATTGAAGCTCTGCCTACTTTTTATGTGAATTGCACATGCATATCAAAGCATAGTTTGTGGTCAGGGGAAGACTGCCCTTGATTTACAAAGAGTAACTAGGTTTCCATCTTGGCTACACCAAGCATGGTGTTTCAGGACATCTGCGGATTCAGAGGTTGGGTTCTTTCAACAAGTTTAACCTGGTTATTGGATTAACCCATTTTCTGGTGTTGTAAATTGCACAGGACCATAAAGTGGCCAACGTGGCTGTATTTGCACAGCATGCTAAGCTGTCAGAATAAAGAAAACTCAGATTAAAACTAAGGCAGTTTAGCATGTTGTGAAAATGCAGCTGCCAAGCTTTAATACATGCAAGATGGTTGCATGCTGGGGGTGATGGGCGTTGCAGGCCAGCACATCTGGAAGGCAGGTGGTTGGGGCAGAAGCAGTTCATACACCCGTGTACACTCCGTACACACACGCACACGGATTTGCCTGTAAACCTAAACCACCCTTTCTGCCCCTCTGAAAGATAAGAGCTTGTGCCAACACAGCTGTTTCTGAATTTGTCTTTGGTGTGGAAAAAGAAACAAGGTGATATAAATAGAATAAGCCTGCTTATTTTAAGGTTTAGTTGCATGGAAAGTGTAATTTAATTTTTTTTAAGGCTAGGTAGAAGTAACTTCATACCCGTCTGGAATTTTAGTCTTTAATGAGCCTGTGAAAACACAGCCTTCTAGGTTTATCTCCCTTGGGGGGAAGTGGATAAGGGTTAAGTGTGTGGTCGGTGACATCAACACATTTTCCATTATGTAACTTTAACTTTCAAGTTAGCGTTTGCTTCTTAACAAAACCAAAATGCCCTTCCACATGGAAAAATGTGGAGTTGGATTCCAAAGGTCCAGATGAGCCCTTGGCACTGTGAATTTTTTCAAACTCAGATGCCGTGATCTTAAGACTGTAGTCATAAATACACTTATTGGTGAACAAGACCTCCTGAATATGACGGGGCTTGCTTTTGAGTAAAGATAATGATGATGATTAATTTAAATTTGTTATGGCCACTGTGGAAGAAATGAAGCAATTTGAATATTAATAAATGTTTTAGCGTGGAGCTCCTGGGCGTAGTCAGAGTTTAAACTGTAGCAGCAAATATCTAGCAAGCACTAGAAGCAAGTAGGTGTGTAAGAACAGTTTCTCTTGTGGTTAGGCTTCAGAAGGAAATTCATCTGTTGAAGCTATGTTGGGACATTGAGCAGGTACCTTTAGCAGGTACAGCACAGCAATTCAAGGCTATTTTAAATGTTGTCTTTTAATAATTAATTTGTAACAAACCATATTGATAATTGTGCATTTCCTTGTTGTTTGATTATAAATACACCCTGTTTCCTGGGTGGTGGGGTCTTGCCCATGGAGTGTTGCTGAACACATCCATGCGTGCTTGACCTGGCTTTGCAAATCCATCATAAAGGGTTTGGAGGTTGAATTACTCTAGGCTCCTGCTTGAGTAGACAAAACGGACCTCATCTTGACAAGGGAGAGAAAACTTGTAAGTCACAAATGGGATGGAAATTCAGAAGTTCCCTCTTGAAGATTTTTCTCCAACATTGTCTACTTCAGTAGACTCTGGGCGGCTGATGTTGAAAGTATCTAAATAAGCCATTAAAACATTTATAACCAGTAAAATGAAATGGACAGCCCAGACAAAAAACAGCCATTAACAGTAACAATAAACCATGATAGGGCCCCACTAACATGATCCCCAGGCCTAGGACCAGAACCAGGTTGTAAGGCTTTCCAGAACCCCAGGAGAGTGGGTGCTGTCCGTATCTCTGGGGGGAGGCTGTTCCATAGGGCAGAAGCCATGACAGAGAAGGCCCCCTTCCTCAGTCCAACAGGGACCTGAAACGTGCGTACTTGTTCTCTCCTAACATACCAGGTGGGCAGAAATAATTGGAGATGTGTAAGATTGTGCAATTAGTTCCTATGGCAAGCCACTAAAAAAAATAACATCACAATGGGGGTAAAGTTAATTGCATCACACCATCCTCTAAGATCACACCTTCCTAGTGCTGCAAACTTAACAACCAGGCAACTAACAAAGCAACTCTATAAAATTTGACCAAATTGCTCAAAAATCTTCATCACTGATCCTTTGTCAAAAAAGGTCCGCACATCAAAGCTAGTTTTATCCTTCCGATGTAGGACAATGGTTACCCTAGTATATGAAAGATCCTTAATTCTTGGTGACTGGAATAATTCTGAATACTGGGGATAATATAGCTAAGGAGAACATAAATGCTGAAATTTCAGTACTCTTAAATCTATCCTGTGACTAGCCAAGGAGGTTCTGCCTTATTGGATTATTTCACCTCAGTGGGCAGAATGATGAAGATGTAGCAGACCTGAGAGTGGAGAGCTGGGATAAACGGTTGAGCTTTAATAGGATGAAGATTGTAGCAGTCAGCAGCTACTCTTTGTGAAAACTTGCCTTTTTATGGATGCTCAGGCTGCTTGTGAACAAGAAAGAAATGTATATTGGTTTTTAAGGTTCAGCCGTATGGAGTCAAGGGTGGCCTGTTGAATATAAAAGAGTTGTTTATGATTTTAAGCTGGAGGGCATGGCAGTTCTGAGAAGATGTCTTCAGTCTGGAGATAGAGGTATACTCCAGAAAACAGGCTGGCTTCAGCCTTTGGACTGGTAACCTGTCCAGATCGCTCAACCATTGTTTGGAGCACGTCCTTCCTTGCAGAACTGCCATTAGGTAGAATGAGATAGCTATCCTGGATGGCAGACGCTGGAGGGTGATGATGGTCACTCTTCTTCCTAAATTCCCTCGTTGTTATCCACTTTGACACTAGAAATGAATGTGACCATAAACTGGTAGAAAAGACATCCATACTTCTCAGCAGGGAATAAGATCCCGGGGGGAAATAAGGGATAAAGAACAATATAACAGTACTTGGAGTCTCCTTGTGTATACTAAAAAGTCTCTTGTTTGGTCATTAGGCACGTGGCAATAGATCTCAAGTTCATAAAAAAGCTTTCCATTTCTTAAAAATTCTTCTACTACCTGTGTGAGAGGTGAAATGGTTTGGGGAGAAAGAAAAAAAATCAGGACACAGAACTGCAGCTGTAGGTTGCCCACTTTGGTATTAGGTAAAATGTAGAAAACTAACTGAGTAATAATATTTGATGACTGGAGGCTAAGAAACCCCCAAACATCTAGCTCCATCCATGGATGACAGAAGTTCATCCTCCTCTGGTTTGAAGATCTTGTTCTTCAAAAGATGTAGGTATTTCAGATAATTTATTACAGAGGAGAATGGTCCAAAGGCCAAGTAAGATAATACTTGGAAGGGAGGAGGCAAATATCAGAAAGTAGTGAGTAAGTGAGCTTATTTTACTTCTTTTACTTCCATCCCTTTTTGCTAACATCCCTCTTTCTCTCCTGCAGATTGTCAAGAGCTGCTTCTGCCTGATCCAATGGCCTACACAATCAGCCCCACCCCTTCTGTGCCGGGGGGAACCCAGGATTGTGTTTGCAGAGTTGAACTGTCCGTGTGTGGTCAAAATCTTTTGGATAGAGATGTGACCTCTAAATCAGATCCTTTTTGTGTCTTATTTATGGAAATCAATGGCAAATGGACAGAGGTAAGACCCAAAGAATTGCCCAGCTCTTTCTAACTTGTGCTGAAAGTCTTAATTCTTACAGGTAGGTGATGCCATCACCAAATGGGTCAGCACTGGAGCTGAGTCTAGAGATGTGGAGAGCTGAGGCAAAGTCCTATCTAGGTGATTCCTTCTTTTCCAGGGGGGTAGACAGATTTTGCTTTTTTTGATCGTGTCCAGTGAACACAAAATGCCTTTGTCTTCTGGTGTCCTACAGCTCTGGTGTCCTTCTTCAGGTACCTAAAGGGATGTCAAACAGAAGAAGGTTGACACCTGTGGCTCTTGTCCGGAAGACAGGGCACAGACTAAAAGTGTTAAGCTAAAGAAGGCCCCATCCAGCTAAGTGTTAAGAAAAACTTCTTGCTTGTGGTCTTTACACAGTAGATATTTGTTGGTTTTTTCTAGAAACAGAATCCTGGACTGTATAGGACTTTGATCAGATCCAAAATTTAATCTTCTCTTCATCTTTCTCAAGACTTCAGTACATTGCTAATTAAGAGAAGTCCTTAATAGGTCAGTTCTAAAATAGGATTTGTGGATCTGAGTGGAAGAGAAATAAAGCTCATTCTGTTGTAGGTGTGTATTAACATTGTGTGTACTGTATTCATCTGAGGAGGGGGCCCAGTGAGGTGAGATGGGGGAACTGGGTACAATTACTGTAGTCTTGAAAAGAGAGGTCTAAAAGAGGCACACAGTTGCCGCCTTCAGCTCAGTTCTGACAATACGCTTAAGTATTCAGTCAAAGGATGAGTGGTTGCATTCACACAACCCGGTAAGCTTGTTTAGCTTTAACCTTGGTTTGTTTTTTGTGGCATAACATGTTGCTTGAACAGAGCTCACTGAATTCGTTTAGAATTAAGGGCTTTGTATGGACCCAGAAAATGATTTCAGAAAATGAAGTTAAGTGGCAAAAGTCATGTGTTTTAGGCGTAGCAAAACTTATTGTTCTAATATGCGCATAGGTCACCCAAGGTCTCTTCTAACAGATGCTCGTTGTGCCTTGTTTATGATCATGGCCAGGTCGAGGGGCACTGCTCTATTCCTGGCCTCATTTCTGTCTGAGGAGAGACCGTATCGTGACCCGCTGGCTTATTTGTAGAGATCTGACTCCTACAAACAGGCGAAGAAGTGGCTGAAATGGGCACAGAAACTTTGGAACAGGACAGGCAGCTTACTAAAATGAGCTCTTCTGGAGAAAGAGGGTTTTTTCCAAACTATTAAAGAGGGATTTTTAAATCAATTTTTATTGACGACTGTTACACAATAATAAAAGCAGTACAAATCTAAGAAAGAGAAAAAAAGTAAAGAAAAATGGTGAATAGATCAAGAAAGAAAAAGAAAAAAAGAAAAAAGTATAAAGAAGTGGTTTCCGATCTTCTTTACAGCAGCTACAAATAAATTTATTATCTGTCCTCCCTCTTTAAGGACAGATGAGGGAATCATAATTCCCTTCTTCCCACATTTTATCCTTTCTGATCATCAGATCCATAAATCATAAGTTCATTTTTTTCCCATTTTCAGCAAAAAGTCCACACAGGGTTTCCAGTCACTAACAAATGTACTTATTGTTGTTGTTTAGTCGTTAAGTCGTATCCGACTCTCCGTGACCCCATGAACCATACTGCGCCAGGCCTTCCGGTCCTTCACTGCCTCCCTGAGTTTGCTCAGTTTCATGCTCATTGCTTCAGTGATGCTATCTAACCATCTCATCCTCTGCCGTCCTCTTCTCCTTTTGCCTTCAATCTTTCCCAGCATCAGGGTCTTTTCCAAAGAGTCCTCTCTTCGCATTAGGTGACCAAAGTATCTGAGCTTGAGCTTCATTATCGATCCTTCCAATGAGCAATCAGGGTTGATTTCCTTTAAGATTGACTGGTTTGACCTCCTAGCAGTCCAGGGGACTCTCAAGAGTCTTCTCCAGCACCACAGTTCAAAGGCATCAATTCTTCGGCGCTCCGCCTTCTTTATGGTCCAGCTCTCACTTCTCCCTAATCAAACAAGTCAATTTTGCCATCTCTAATTGTCATCTTCCCCAACCGTTCCTCCATTGTGGGCATTTCAGAGTCTTTCCATCTTTGTGCACGTAATGGTCTCATTGCACAAAAATAATCTTTCGTGAGTCTTTTCTAGTTGACTAACTATGAAAGAGTTTTTGAGGAAGAAGTTGTTTCCTCCACAAAGCAACACGTTATGCCTGAGCAAACACACCAATGCTTGCTCGGTGGCTGCTCCTAGTTGGCCCTTCTTGTCAGGAGAAGATGCCAAAACAAACCAGGAATCTCCCCTCCAGAGTTTGCGTAGCGTTACATCCTGACAAGGCCACCTGCTGGCTTGTTCCTTTCTTAAGAAGGTGGAATTATAAGCTGAGAATACTTGCTGGCAGCAGAATTCTAAAAAAAATTGAGTTATTGTAATGTCTGAACTCTGACTGACATTTGATAGTTCTCAGATTTGGTAAAATAGAAGTAGTCCTCAACTTGCGACCACAAGTGGGACCAGAATTTCCATTGCTAAGCAATGGGTCGTAAAGCGAGACATCACATGCCCACATCGCTTAGTGGCAGTCCCCGCTGCAGTCGTTAAGCGAATTCTGATGGTCATTAGTCGAGGACCCACCCCAATCCAAACCCTTCTGGGCCTGGTCCCTCCAGTAAGGGGAGCCTCAGTAAGGTAAGGGACTGTCTCCAACTCCCCCCACCCGCCTATCTCCCCCCCATTTCTGCCCTTTTGGCAGCACTGCACCCTGCCTTGTGGGGCAGCAAGCAGCCCCAGAATCGCACGGCTGTGGGGCTGCAAGAAGCCCCTGACCTGCAGCACAGCATGAAGCTGCAGCTGCCCCAGCCCAGCTGTGCGAAGCCGCACGACAGCTGCCCCAGGAAGCATTTGTTTGCCCTGTTGCCTTCTCTCCCCGTTCCCTGCACCGACCTTTCGCCTTTTGTGCCCAGCCGCCGTGGCCGAAGCAGAAGCGCCTTGCTGTCTTTGCTGTCTCCTTTTCGGACCCAGCTTCTCCGGCGAACTTTTCCTACACGGAAAGCTGTGCTGCCTTTCTGAAGGCTCTCCGAAGTCAGCGCAGTTTCACAAAGCCAGGGCAGCTTTCCAAAGGCTCAGGGAACAAAGAAGGGAACAAAACCACCGAGAACAGCCTTTAACAGGCAGGGGAGCTAAAGGCCGAGGACAAGGAACTGAAGCCACCAAGGCAAAGAGGAACCGAAGCACGGAGGCGCCTAACCAAAAGAGCAGACCGTTCAGTTGGAAGTAGCTGCTTGATTTGGCTTCCAACAGGGACATCCAGAGATGGGCAGGTAGAGTTTTGTGAAGAGAGGCCAAAATCAAGCCAAGTGAACAAATATCATCTTGCAGGTCAGAAAGAGAATCCTAAAACAAGCTGTCTCCCAGTCCAGGGCTTTCTGACACGAAGAAGATTGGTTGTTTGGAAAGTACCTTGAGGACCAATATAGCAACAGTGAGGACCTCAGCAAGCTGCTGGGTCTCGGTCCAACGTTCTGTATTACGGTTGTGCCATGGTTTGGATCCGGTCTCCAGAAGGTGCTTGGGGGCCGGATGTAGCACCCGTTGCCATCTTGGGAAAAGATGCCACTGATTTAAGGTGTTGAGACAGATGCTCTGTTTGCCGCCCAAGCAGTTTTGGGAGATCAGAGTGCTGCATACTTTTCTTCTTCATCCAACAGAACCAAGAGGTTGCAAGAAAGATATTAGCTAGATCAGTGTTTCTCAACCTTGGCAACTTGAAGATGTGTGGACTTCAACTCCCAGAACTCCCCAGTCAGCCTTGCTGGCTAGGGGGTTCTGGGAGTTGAAGTCCACACATCTTCAAGTTGCCAAGGTTGAGAAACACTGGGTTAAGTGATCTCCAACACTTGGAACTCAAAGATGCCTTGCTTCTGATGATAGAAACAGCTAACCATCATCTTTTGTGAAGAGGCTACAAATCCTTGAAGAGTCCTGTAGTGGCTTAAGGCTAATACACTGATTACTCCTTAAGCTTTTGTGGAGCACCAGTCACATTTAGGATAATAGATAACTTTGTCTGATGGTACCACCAGTTGTACCTGCTCAGAAGACTTCTCTTCTTAATGGCCATTTTAAGTTTGGCGTCGTTGTCATGTTGTGAATGTGGAAATTAATTATTACCAGCTATGTGAAGAAGGGCTTTGTTGAATAATCTGTATGTTCTCAAAGCAGATGTTCCTACTGCTTTCCTTTGACAAAAATGGCACAAAACCGGATGGACGTTCTCCCATAATTCAGAATGGAAGACATTCATTCTTTTCAATGTTAATATATTCAGAGAGAAGATGAGCTGTACTGCCCAGCAGCTTACAGCTGATATTTGCAAGCTGTTGGGATTTCTTTGTGAATATCAATTTTTTTTTTTTTTTTATGGACCCTAGTTTCTTGCACCCGAGTGTATTGCTACTTTCAGCAATTTTGGAAATCTGGTAGCAACTTTGTTCTGGTGGGAGGCCGATGGATATACCCGTGGGCAGGAAGTAGCTGAGTTGTACATCTATCCAAGGAAGGAGTCGGGAAAGTTAGATTTTGTTGACACAGTCTTGATTGGCACTCTTTGCCAAAGTGTTCTTTGTCTCTGAAGACTGGGAGTGAATCAACTTCAAAAACACTTAACGTTGACTGCTTTCAGTCAGTGCTTATAGATTCCAGTACCACGTGGCTGAGTCGGGCTCTCTTGGCTGAGTCTGGAGTTTCTGCTCCTTCCCATTCTTCTGCTTCTTGTCATGTAATGCCTGATGAAGAGTTCTGCAGAACTAAAACGTGTTTCCAGCACTGCGCCCACTGGGGCTGGTTCTGCAAATTGTTTTGTGTAGGGGAGATGAGTTATATGCACCCTAGCCCTTGCAATTTCTAGGTGGGAGATAAAGGTGGAAAAACATCACCTTTTGTCAGTTAATTCTAATCAAATTTTAAAGCACCTGCGGAGACCCCCAAAAGTGGGGTGACTTTCCAAACCCAAGTTATAGGAGCTATCCTTAGGACAAAGTGCATAGGCATACGGTGGTGCTTAAAAGTTTGTGAACCCTTTTGAATTTTCAATATTTCTGCATAAATATGACCGAACATGTGATCTGTTCTCCACACAGATCCTAAAACTAGAGAAAGAGAACCCAATTAAACGAGTCAATGTGCACACATATATGTAGTTTTGGATCACTTTCCTCAATAAATAAATGAACAAGTATAATGTTTTTGACTCATTTGGGTGACCTTGACCCAGTCCCTTACTCACAGCCCTAGGAAGAAAAAGACTAGGACAAACCAATTCCAAAAAATGTTGTGAAGAAAGTACAAATACTCATCAGGAATCAAGACTACAGGTAGTCCTCATTTAGTGACTGCCTCCTTTACCGTCTGTTTGCAGTTATGACAGTGATAAAAAAGTAACTTTACAACCAGTTCTTGCATTTATGACCTTTGCAGGTCTACAAAGCAAAGGAAAGCTGAAGGAAGATCATAAGCCCAGTCTCAGTTTCACTTAGGGACCACTTCACTTAACAACCGAGTTGTTGATCCCAATTGTGGTCGCTAAACAAGGACTACCTGTAATTCAAATAGGAGAGCTGGTTTGGTGTAGTGGTAAAAGGTGCCAGGCTGGAAAAATGGAGACGGTGACTTCTAGTCCTGCCTTAGGCATGAAGCCAGCTAGGTGGCCTTGGGCCGGTCCCTCTCTCTCAGCCCTAGAAAGACTTGGTCTGACATGGTTTCCCTGCTTTCTAACCTCTCTCCTTTCAACTTGTATTGGTGCAAAGCACTTTAATTGTTCACTGCCCTTCCTTCCAAAAACACAGACTACTTGTAAAAGGCAGGCCCTGGGATGAAAACCAGTATAAATGAGGAATTTTTGAGGCTTAACTTTTTCATCCTGATATCTTCAAGATGGTTGGAAAAGGGTCCTTCCATGCCCACCTGGGGTCCTCTGAGGGTGTTCAGCTATAGCATTTCCTTGGCCAGCTGCTGTAATGTGCTGAATAGGGGCCTTTTTAAAGCTTTTTAAGTAAAATCATTTCAGAAGGATGGAATTTAACGTAATGGAAGAGGGAATGGAGGGTGAGAAGAGTGTTTTGTTGCCTGCCTCTCAGCGCCTGTTCTGAGGCACTTCAGTCAATGACTAAGCCATGCTTTCTTCCAAGGCCCTCTCTGTTGTAACTGGCAGGCAGGACTCATAACTCCACTCCTTACTCACCGTGTCGGCTGGTCCGAAACTAAAGTTTCTTGCTTTTTATTTGCTGCTTTCTCCACTGAAACGTAGCAAAGTTTTGCTTGATTGCAAGTGGAAGGCTCTGGGTTTGATTCTTATGCTGATTAAGGGCCCTCAACCTCCATATCTATGCCCATAACTGTGCTGTATCTTTGACCTGTATCTTTCATTCTGTTTTATTTTATTCTATTTTTATAGGAAGCTGTTTGAGTATTATCACTGATTTCCTTCTGCAATCAGCTTCTTCTTGTGTGCTGTGTTTTTGTTTGTTTGTTTGGTTGGTTGGTTTTGGCCAGTGGCTGTAAATTAGAAGTTAAAGGAAGTTTTTCATGGATCCTCCACCTTCCAGAGCAGCCTTTCCTCTTCCTGAAGTTATTTGCAACGGTGTTTGTGGGACAAGCATTAGGTCTGGGCTTGGCGACTTGCATGCGCCTTGACAGACAGCTCTGCACCAAGGAGGCACACAGCATTTGGCTCAATGCGGCACTTCATGTGGCCTCTGTCAGCCCTTCAAGGTAGGCCAGGTCAGGAAACAGACTCCACAAACACTACTGGAACTCAGCTTAATTGTAATAGGGTATAAGAACAGCATCTTGAATGCCTGACAGAGATTCTCTCTCCCCACTCTTATAGCCAAGGGAATCAAGATGGGGCAATCTTGAGTTTCTTTCTCACTCCTTCCTACGTCCCAGGACTAAGTTGGTGTTTAGATAATGGCTGTTGAATTCCTTCTCCAAGGCCCTCTCTGTACTCCTCGACAGCCTCAGAACCTCCTCATAGGATCCTCCAGCTTTTGTAAAAAACCAGAAGCAGTTTCTAAGAGCTGACTTGGAAAGATTGGAAGAGAACATGGTACACGTGCCATACATGAGCAGAAACCTGTCCTGGCTACCCCAAATCTTGGAAGAGGCCAGAGGAGGAGATAATGGAAGAAGGCAAAGGAATGCAACATGGAAATGTTGATCTTTGAACCAAGAGCCCATTTCCTGGGGGCTGGACTGTTCAAAACTTTGTCAAAGCAAACTGTGCCCTCCCCACTCTAACAGGCATGTTGTAGAGCAGTGTTTCTCAACCTTGGCAGCTTTAAGATGGGAGGACTTCAACTCCCAGAATTCCCCCGCCAGCATGCTGGTGGGGGAATTCTGGGAGTTGAAGTCCTCCCATCTTAAAGCTGCCAAGGTTGAGACACACCGTTGTAGAGAGTAAAGAAGATGACCTTGATGGAGATATCCAGGAACTGTTGCCTAAGGAAAAGGGGCTGAAGCATTTTTTTAAAGTCCAGAATAATGAGATAACATTTGGAAGTGGCTTGAGCAGGCACCTCCCTAATTCACTGGAGTATAAGGGGAGGAGGTCCAGCACAATCAGACTTGCAAGATGCTGTTATTAAACCCAATGTCATTAAACAGAGCTTTAGCCTTCCTGTGATTTCCTGGTCTGGTCTCCCTAGGGGGGCTAACACGTGTTTTAAAATTGGAGGGAAGATGAAAATGCATCCTTTTTCTCTGTATCTTTGCTTTAAGTTCTCCACATCCCCTTTTTTAAAAATAGCACCTGAATCCTGGGATATACATTATGGTATAATTCCCGAATCCCTAATGTAACATCTGCAGTATAATTTTTTTCAGCAATATTTTTATTTGCTCCGTGCCTTTATCTAAGCACAGTACAGACACTAATAAAAACCGCAGTGTGGGTATAAACATAATATAAATCTATCCACTTTACCGACTTTAATCCTAGCACTGTGGTAATTTGTATTGGTGTCAGGTACAGCAGGCTGATAGGAATAGTTGTTCTGGCTTTGTAAAGCTCTTAAAAAAAGAGAAGCATTTGAAGGGTCTTTTAAATCCTCATGAAATCAGGCTGCAAATGTAGTTCAAGAGGGGGTTGATAGAAATGTGAGGTGGCCATGATGACCTGAGGGAAAACTAAAGGACTTTGACTGTGACCTGGAACCTGATTTGCAATTTAATTATTCAAATAACTTGGTGTCCCTGAATGCATAGCCCAGAAGGTTGGCACCAGCAGTTTCAAACTCTTGTTCCCAAAGACCCAGATAATGCAAAGCAGTGTTTCTCAATGTCAGCAACTTTAAGCTGCGTGGACTTCAACTCCCAGAATTCCCCAGCTGGCTAGGGAATTCTGGGAGTTGAAGTCCACGCAGCTTAAAGTTGCTGATGTTGAGAAACACAGATGTAAAGGATTGACAGAAGAAGAAATAGGATGGATGGGCTTTGAGGATAACCTTGGGAGACCAGAGGAAGAGACAACAGTCTGATAGGAGAAATTGGAGTCCAAGGGAGGGGTGGGGTGGAAAAAGCATCTCCAAAGGGGCCCTCCCTAGTTCTCTGGAAAGGAAAGGCGGGGAAGGGGGAAGCGCTTCCAGACTTGCGAGGCTCTGTTACTTACAATAAAGGTAGTATTAGTATTCATGGTTTTGGCTTCCTGTCTGGATTCCCTTGGAGGGCTGGCACAGGAGTAGATCCAGAGAGATTGTGGGGAGGCTGAGAAAAACAGGAGGAGCTCTAGATATAAACCATCCAAACAGAGGAGAGGAATCTGTGGGTGGTTTCTTTCCTCAACAGCAGCTCAGTCTGGATTGTAGGAAGCTCAAGATCAAGAGATTCAAAATATCAAAAGAGATTCCATCTTCATGAACTCACTGATGAAAGAAAACGGGAGGTTTCTATCTCATTTCCCAAGATTCAGGGCCGTACCCCAGCCTGGCATTGTAGAAGTGGGCAGTTCTTGCTTCCCCGGTTGTGCCCTGCTCTGGAAGGTTTAGCAGATACCTTCTTTGGGGCGCACCGGATTCCTTGCCTTGTTCTACAGACACCTTTGATCTTAAAAGTTTGAAGGGGGCCTTAGCCTGCAGCAAAGCAACCCGCCTCCAGCATCGTCTATTTCCAAGTGTGCCTTTTGGTTGCACACAGGCTCAGAACATTTCTTGGGAAATAAAAATTGTCGATAGCTGCAACTTTTTGGTATCTTTGGAAGTGTGCCCTCCTGCCCAGAAAGAGAGAGAGGGAGAGGAGGGAGGGGGTAAGAGTAGGGCCACGGGGTCCTGCCTAAACGGCTCCTTTGGGGCTGACTGCTCCCCGCTTAGCGTTTATTTTGTGCAAGCGTCTACCCAGTGCTGTGCAAATTCTAGATGCCCACTGCATTTGTCCATGGAAACAGAAAACACTTCTCCACCTTGTATCCCTGTTTCTTGTTTGCTTGCTCCAGGCTTCCTGGGTGGGGAGGTTCTCATCCTTCTGGCCTTGGCGCTGGAGAGTTTCTGATGCAGGCTTTAATTTTTTTTTAAAGTATATATTCTGGGCTATTTTTAGACAGCTGATTCACAAAGTGCCCACGGAGGAACGAAAGGGACGAGGTTTGAATGGACTGTCTGTGAGAGTGCATGGCTGTGGTTTGAAGGGCGGGCAGCAATCGGAAAGAATTTGTCATGGGAAGAGGCAAGGTGGGGAGAGAGGTTTCGGTACAGAGGCTGCCGCCACAGGAGAATCACCGAAAAAAGAAGAAAAATTAAATGTTCTAAATGCCTCTTTCACATCTTGTCCCTAAAATAACAGTGGGCTCATTCAGCACAACAGAGTCGGCAATCTTTAATTAACTATAGTTTGGGCAATAAACCACAATTAGCTTTGCACACCAAGCCATAGACCAGGGATGTGCAACTTGTTCCAAACCATGAGGAACTCCAAAAAGAACCAATGGGGCCAGAAAAGAACTTATTTTGATTTCATTCACGTTTCATCTGCAATTGCTCTTTTATAGATATTGCATGCGACTTGTCTGCACTTGATCAGCTTGAATATTCTATTTTGGTTTAATGCAGCGTTTAATGCAGTCATTTGTGATTTAATGCAGTGTTTCTCAACCTTGGTAACTTTCAGATGTGTGGACTTGAGGTCCCAGAATTCCCCAGCCAGCATGTGGGCTGGGGAATTCTGGGAGTTGAAGTCCGCTTATCTTAAAGTTGCCAAGGTTGAGAAATGCTGGTTTAATCTAACGTTTTCCTACTGCTTCTCTCTTTCTTCCCAATGTTCATAGCATTCTGCCTCTTTTCCTAAAATCCCACCTCCATCTACATTGGGCTATGGCTCCCATTTTGGCTTGGGGTGATAGAAGTTGTCCTCCAAAACATCTGTAGGCTGGCAGGTTAAGGCAGATGCTGCAAGTGATAAGGAAGCACAGATCTGGGCTTTTTTCACTGAGCTGAAAGTTTGGGAACAGAGTGTCAGAGAACTGTGTAATGGTAGGAAAAGGTAGGGAAAGTGTACAATACAGTAAATTCTCATTATTTGCGGTAGTTTCGTTCTGTGAAATCGCCACAAACACTGAATTAGCGAATACTGAACCATTGCTCCTAGGGAAATACAGGGTTAGGTTCCTACGAGCCTCTGGTCCCAACATTTTCATCCACCGATCAGTGCATAACTTTGTTTGATGTGAGTTTCTGTTTAAAGAAAGTCCTGAACAAAGATAAAGATTAAGCATTTAACGTTTTATAAGAAAATCTTGCTGTCGATTCCATTTTAACCAGCAAGATCACTGAGAGAAGGCAGGCATGCACAGAGTGGTGACTCAAAATTTTCGCTGCTCTGCATGTTAGCCCTGTGAGGCGGTCCAGACAAGAAGCACATCCAGGAGTACCAGCTCTGTCTTCATTGTAAGGTTACAGTAACAGAATCTTGCAAGACGGAAAGTATTTCTCCCCTCCTCTCCTTTTACTCCCTGGAAAACTGGGGGGGGTCCCCTCTGAGATGCTTCCCATGCCCTCCCTCCTTCTGTGCCCTGAGACACCTTTCGCGTGATGGTTGCCTTGTCTGCAGCTCTTCCTCCTGTCTCCCAAGGTCATTCCCACAGACCATTACACTGCACATTTCCACAAATAACCATTGTGAGTACTGATTTGGGGGTTACAAATCAATTTTAGCAAGTAGGTGAATTTGCAAATACGGAACCCGCAAATAATGAGGATTGCCTGCAGATCTTTCTTGCCACAGGCATTTGAGACCTTGAATGATGGTCTTTCCAAAACACATGCTTCCCCTCTTTTCCTTTGGCTGCAATTGGATATTGCAGATAAAATTGTTTATTTTACAGTCATTGGGTCATCTTTTGATATTTACCAAAAGCTCTGACAGCTGCAATGCAGTTGGAAAATGCAAGCGCAGTGATCCTTCAAGTTGTGTGGCACTTTGGATTCAGAGGCAAAGCTGCGCTTCAGATCACGGGCAACCGTCTGCAACTCCTGAAAGCAGCTGTGTCTTTTCCTGGGAAAGACGCAGCTGCTTTAAGAAGTTGAGGGCAGGTACTCGGTATTCCTTGCATGCTCCAAAGCAAATTCAAATTCTCATCGCTGGTTATATGGTCTGATCCACTGACCCACGTCCTCCTTTTTTGCTTCTCTCCAAGCACGTGGAACTCCACGTTCTGTGAGGGAACAATCCAAGAATTCCAAGGGACAAGTCTTAGATTTTAGCCTGGATCTGGATTGGGTTCACATGTCACTTAATCTCTAAAATCCAGATTAGCAATGGCTGCATTTCCAGAACATGTCCTACCCAAACTATAGGTAGCTCTCACTTAACGGTGGTAATTGGGACCGGAATTTCCATCGCTAAGCAACACAGTCATAAAGAACAACTTCATGTGACCACACTGCTTAGTGACAGCAGTTCTGGCAGACCCAGTTGCCTCATTAAGAGAATCACTTCATTAAGTGAGGACGTCACACAGTCACGTTTGCGATCTCCTGCTGGCTTCCCCATTGACTTTGCTGGTCAGAATCCGGCAGTGAAGCTCGCAAATGGCAATCACATAACTGCGGGATGCCGTAACATCATAATTGTGAGCCAGTCACCAAGTGCCCAAAGTTTGCTTGTGTGACCACAGGGATGCTGTGATGGCCACAAGTTGAGGACTGGCCATAAATCCCACTTGTTCAGCACCGTCGTAACTTCAAACGGTCGCTGAACAAGTGGTCGTTAAGCAAGGACTACCTGTAATGAACTATATTTTGACTGATTTGATGGCCTCATCCACCCAATAAGTTCCTAATTGCCTATTAATTTTTGTTGTTTTTAACTGTAAGGTTTGCTTGTTGTCTGTACCCTGCCCAGAATCACAATAATTAGAATTGGGCATCCACATTAATTTCATAAATAAATAAACAAACAATCAGGCTAGCACAGAGGCAGAGTTTGCAAAACATGCTCATTGCTGAGCATGCTGTGGGAATCCAGCTAAAAACTCCTTTCAGCAATGAGCAATCAAGACTTCCCTCAGTGGGCCGATGTGATTAACTCTAGACAGAACACGTTCCTTTCCTTGTGCTGAGGCAATCAAGACTTGCAACTGGAAAGCTGATTATAATTTTTTCTTATGTGTAGTTTAAATTGCCTTCATTTTTAATTTGGCCCAAAACACACAGCCTGCATGAGTTGGCTGGGATATTGTTTGCTTTTGTGGCAGGGGCATCCGTGGGATGTGGTCAAAAGAGTCAAGATGGCAGCTGCGATGGTAGTGTGATTGAAGTTCCGCCCAGTTTTGTCAGTTGCAATGCCCATAAAAAATGGATAGAGCTTTGATTGCACTGCTGTGGCCGCCATCTTGACTTTTTGGACCATCCCCTGTGGCTTCTTTCTCTCTTAGCGCTGAAGTGAGCAACCTTTGCAGGAAGGAGCAGAGCTGACATTTTTGGACCTCTATATTTGCACCAGCTTTTTGTCGCAGTCTCTTTCCTGAAGTCGAGCTGAAACCTGGCATCAGAAGCCGTTAATTTCATATCTGTCTGAAAGATGTTTGATGTGTTGTCTTCACCTCATTCATCCATGGAAGCGCAGGCAGATTCAATTAAATGGCTCCTTTAGAAAGCATCTGAAATCTGCCTTTTTGTTCAGACAGCAGCCTGGATAATCCCGTGCAAACGGGGCGTGGGGGCCCCTTTTTTTCCTTACCCACCAGTAAAATCAGAATAGCAATACAATCCAAATGGTGAACATAAAGACAGCTGGATACACGTCAGTCTGTATCTCTGTGGCTGCTCTTGCTGCGAAGGAGCGGATAGGTCTGAAGCTGCTGAAATGAAAGGACAGCTACAAATAAAGCAAAAATATTTGTTTTGAGGATGCAGCATACAGCATTCGGTGCATAGAGAAGCCACAAGTAACAATCAGTCCCGAGTTTCTGGGTTCTGCTGTGTAATTACTACTAATACATAGCTGATTACTTGATTGCTATCTTCCCAAACAATCATGTAGGAATCTGTTTTGAGAAGATAGCTTGAGTTTTCTATGGTTTCCCCTCCCTGACAGCTGCCTTGCAGTAACTCACTGTTCCATTTCCCTACCAACCTCCCTGTATTTTTAGCAAAATTACCATATTGTGTTTTGCCTTTCCAAACATTTCTCTCCATTTTTTTTTTTTAAAAAAACATTTCTGCAGAGCATCGCTTTTTCTCCCTACTCCCTCCTGCAACTTTCACTCCCTCCCCACGAGATAGACTTATTTCTAGCTTTCAAACATTGGCAGTTTTTGTTACAACCTTTTCCCTTTGCCAACGCTCATGGATTTCAGAGTAAATAGAGAAGGAACCATTTGCAGTTGCCAATCGTAAGTCAGCTGTGGAATTTGCTGCTATAGGATGTGATGGCAACTATCGGATGGGCTGCTTTAAATGGAAAAAGGGGGTGAATTTGGGATAGGCAAGGCTGTGGCTACCTGTGGGGCTTGATAGATTAACCTAGGAGGCTAATGCTGTCCAGCCTGGGCTTCTGAGCAGCGGGGTCTGCAGCGTGATCAACCCAGTGAAAGCAGCCTTGTTGTGATGTCACAATACAAGACCCACCCCTTTTCTACATGAGCTGCGACCGTGCATGCACACACCAAAGGGTTGGAGCGTGTACCCCACTGTCACGATGCTCTTTTCCTTGTTCTGATGAAAGCAGTGAGGCCCTGCAGACGTCACGCTTCTCAGCTTCCCCAGTGCATCCAGTTGGACTCCGGATGGTGCATAATGCTGGACCGCCTGGGGGTTTTGGGGATTAAAACTGACCCTGACCGCCTCAAAGTTATGCGTGATACACTTTTCAGGTGATTGCTCTAAAAAACTGAGGAGTACCTTTCACTGGCAGATTCTTGACCTTGCCTGGGGCCCAACTTTGCTTCCACTATTCCAATAAAAATAATTTTTCTTCACATACTTTTATTTCCTTTAAATGCCTTGTCTAAGACCCATGAAAGAGAGTCTGTTTAATATTTTCACACCCAATAATGAAGCCCAAATATTTGTGCAGCTTATGGATAGTGGGGAAAATGGGCTAATTCAAATTTTACGCGTTTGGCCAGGAAAATGTTCTGATTCAGAAGTTTCCAGATAACCTAAATCTTCACTAGATCCAGATCCAGCTGGGTTATTCTGATGGTATTCATAATTATAATGCCTCCAGTCTTAGAGAGAGGGTATATTTCTTAATACAAGGGACCCAGGTCTTCCCTGGAGTGCAGAATGCTGAACCAGACTAGCTTGGGTCTAACGCACCACAGCCCCTTTATGATAAGGTGACTTTCAAGCTGCAGAAAGCAAGATTTAATGCTGAACACTTCACAGGAGTTTATAGCACCGTATTGAGCTGAAAGGAAGATGACTCTCCCTCCCCCCACTAAGCAAATGATTACCTGTGAATTTGGAACGGGAGTTAAGTTTGCTAAGAAGATGCCAGTACGAGAAGATGCTGTTGAAAAGGAATGAATGGGGAGAGGGGTAAACGACAAAAGAAAGTGGTTGAAACTTAAGAGAAGCCAATTGCTAAATGTGCCGGTCCTGCCCCCTCTCTGTGTGTTCACATGAGGAAGGTAGTAGGTGTCTGCAGTGGAAATTCAGGATCCTTCTGTAGTCTAATTTTAAAGTCCTGCTGGGAAAGCTTTGCCAAATCAGCAAGGAACCTCACACCAGTTCAGTTTCAGTGATTCATTCTGATTTAGGAAGGAGTTAGTTCGGCAGGAATGCTTAACGGTGAGCCAAGCAGACTATTTTTCATGGTCTACTGCCAAGAAAAGCGTGTTGGGGCTGGAGAGGTGCGTATATGTGTACATTCTTGTATTCATAATAGTGCTGTTAATCTGAGAATTGCACCATGCCACGTTTTAATTCTTCGGACATCCAGCCTCTGTTCACATTGCTTTTAATATTATAATTGTGCCTGGTATTTTTTTTTTTTTTTGGAAGAGGTTTATACTTGGTTAATAAAATATATGGAAAAGGATCCGTGGTATTTCTTCTTCCCCTGTAGAGCTTAAGAGGCAAAGCACCTCCCTTTTTGCCGCCTTTTGGTGTAAATTCTGCAACGAGACTAATAAAGTTTAATTGGCCGTTAAGAAATGTGCTGGAATGTACTCTTGATGAAGAAGTCCACCAATTTTAAGTGTTTCGAGACAGAGAGCCCTTAGTGCTCCCGGGCAAAAATAGCGTGAGCTATTCTATCTCTTCCTTGACAGGTTTTTTGGTTTTGTTGAAAAGAGAAAGAAAAAGTAGGAAGGGAAGCTGGAGGGATCCAGTTGGCAAGGAACCACCTCTGCACCTCCAGAGAATTCTATGAATGAGGCTGGTGACATGATAGAAATCTCCTTTTGGAAAGCATTTATAATACCTGATGCTGGAGAAGCATTTTGCATAGAGTGCTTTGGGTGACTTTTGAAAAGTTGCAGATTGAGACTTAATCTACAAAAGGATCAGGTCTTTGACGGTTAGGTTTTGGCAGGATCTGCACAGGAGTCAAATTATGCCATCAAACTGGGGATCCTGCAGGGGGGAATATGGGTCTTCATAACACCTCCTAAGGAGCCACTCCACACACCCTCACTTTTGACCATTCGGGTGGGCAATACCAACATTTGGAAATGTCTTTTATTTATTTTTTGGTGAACAACAGACTAGCTGTTGAAACATCTCAGAAGGTTGTTGATAGATCTGCTGAATGGAAGACACTTTGAGGATGGTTGCCTAGCACCACTTGCTTTGAACTGCATCTGTCGTTCCAGGGTCCATTTTCCCGGCTCTTTCCCTCTGCATATATGCATTGCTGTATTTCATGTATGCACTGAAATTATTTGGAGCAAGCGCATAAGAGGGAGGTGTTCTAGCCTTGACCCCTCTCTGATATCCTGGTGGAGCAAGGCAGTGTTTGCGCAATGCGCTCAGCATGCCTTAGTGTTCAACATGTTTCTGGCATTCATCCAGTCAATGTGCCCAGACTGATATGATGAAATATTGCCAGTTTCTGTAGTTTGGGGTTGGTGTCCTGGTTGGCTTTGCCAAGATTGATTGATTGGCACTTCCTGTATTTCCGGGGCTACGGCAACAATGGAATATTGGCATGCAGGTTGGGGGATGTGAAGTCATTCTCCCCTCTTAAAAGGAGGTCCAGCAAGGCTGAAAAACAGAAAACGGAGCAGCAGAAATGTGATTGCAAGAGCAGATCTGTGTTATTGTCACTCTTGCTTCTGTTACTTTCCCTGCAAGACGAAGGGTAGACCAGCCTTGGGCAAACGCCAGGGTACACCCAGTGATCCTTAACCAAGAATAAATCAGAGCTGTAGTTAATGGCCTTTCACTCAACCATAAATTAACCAAGTTTCCAATTTGGGATGATCCTACTGGCTAATTTCAATAGGTCTTAACATGTTGTGTAAAGACTGAGGCAAGCATTTCTTTCCCAAATAATCCTTTGCTCTAACACAGTGTTTCTCAAACTTGACAACTTTCAGACATGGGGACTTCAACTCCCAGAATTCCCCAGCCAGCATGGCTGGCTGGGGAATTCTGGGAGTTGAAGTCCCCATGTCTGAAAGTTGCCAAGTTTGAGAAACACTGCTCTAACATAACAGTTTACTGGGCTTTTTAAAAACACTGTTGTGGGCATTTTTAAAATAGCGTTTGATCCTGATTTTCTTCTGAACCTTTGCTTCATCTGCGATGTGAAGTTTTGTGTTCCGAAAGCAATCTGTGAGCAGAAGCAGCTAGTTGACGGAGCCAAAAACCTGCCATTCTACACACTTGACTCCTCACCCCACTTGGGGTTGTGAATTCCAATAAAGAACAAAGCCAATTACGCCAAAGTAAAAACTTGACTGTAGCTTCCTTTAATCCACAGCCTATAGCTGAATGGCTGCCAGATAAGCAGATGGGTGGGAATGATATGGGTTGGGTCCTCTCTTTGTAAGGAGCTATCAAGACTTGCTAAAGGGTACCGTTAGCGAGAGGTGGGTGGTACAAGGGATTTCAGCTCCTTCTCTTACACCCATTGAAAAATGAGCAGGCAACAAAGGGGAAGGGATGGGGAGAAAGCAAGAAAGACATTTTTACAAGGGTCGGAGATATCATGGCGCTTGCTCTAAAGCCTAGAAAACAGATTTGGTGTTAAAGTGTGTAAAGTCTAGGGCTTCCTACCAGATAGAGCGATTCAACTCTCTCCCTGCTTTGCAGCAGTGTTGGGAGGGAGAGGGTCAGAAAAGTCAAGGTGGTGGCTGTGACCGTGCAATCAAATTTGTACATGCAATGTGGACACCCCTGCTACTCTGCATTCCTGAGCAGAGGGGGATAAGGAGGTTGATTGCAAAGAATTAGGAAGCCATAAATGTGGAGACATTCTGCATATAGCAGTACACAGGAAACATGGTGTGTGTATGTGTGTGTGTATATATATGTATGTTCTTAGGTTTAAATTCTGGGTCTCTCCTGTTGAGTCAACAGCTGTGTGGCTTCAAATTTCTTGGCTTTGAAGGTGTCTGTCATCAGTCCCTTGAATACAAAACCACTTTTTCTGGCATGAGAATCAATGATTTCTGTATCACCAACTTCAAGTCGTGCATTGAAATAAAGATGCCGGCATGTCCCGAATCAGTTGTTTTGCCGTGTGAGATCTCTTGTGGAGTTTTGAAATGCTTAACCGAGTTTCACATTTGCTTGCATTCAGTTGCTTTTAAGGACTTAGAAAAAAGTGGGACTGGGGTATCGAATACAGTAATATCCCTGTCTAAGTGCAGCTTGGGTTTGTCAATCATCGGCTTCTTGGCTTTATTAGCAAAGGAGTTTCATAAAAAATAGCAAGAGGCCAAAATGTCAATGTCAAGTACAAGCTTCCAAAAAAAAAAAGAGAGAGAGAGAGAGAATGGAAATGCTTAGCAGGTAGGTTCTATATATATTTATTAAAAATTTTATTAATAGTTTTAAAAATGGAGTTAAAAACTAATATAAAGTAAGGAAGAAAAAAGAAAAAGAAAGAAACCAAAGAGAAAGCTAAAAGTGAAAGAAAGGAAGGAAGGAAGGAAGGAAGGAAGGAAGGAAGGAAGGAAGGAAGGAAGGAAGGAAGGAAGGAAGGAAGGGGAAGAGGAAGAGGAAGAGGAAGAGGAAGAGAGAAAAGAAAGAAAAAAATACAGAGAAGTGGCCTCCGATCTTTCCAGCAGTGATAAATACAATAATAAATTTACCTCTTACTCTATGGTTAAAACATGATTCTCTTCTTTCTATAATCTCTCCTGTCTAATCATCAAAACCATAAATCACAAGTTCATTTTTTTCTGTTTTATGCAAAAAGTCCATAAGGGGTTTCCAGTCAGCAATAGATATTGTAGATGTTGCCTTTTCTTACGTTGGTTCTAACAATAGTGGTTCAGAATCATGTCTAATTTGGGGGCTTAGCACAGGCCATGCCCGACTGCACCTGTTTTCATTTGCCACATGTGCAGTCATTTATCTGTGGCAGAATTACACATGGGGTGGAGACACAGACGTTCCAGGGAAGGAGTGCCATCGTCCCGTAATCATGAATATTGCATCATGCGGTGTTGGTGGACACTGTGTTGTCCTTAGGGCTTAGAATGGGTGTCTGTGGGTGGAAACGAGATCAATTCTTCTCCTACTGATGTCATCCAATTAAACTGCTTGGCCAAAAGAAGAGGACAGAACGGAGAGGGCCCTTCTTCAGGCACAAAATAGTTAAAACAGGCAGTTGGCTTCTGGAGAAGGGACAAGGTGACCAGGGACTTAGATAAGAGGAGCGGGAAAAGAGAATTAGGAAGTTATTGCAGCTAAGGCTGCAAGTTAGGACAGCTGAAGCACGCTTCAGTTTCAGAAATAGCATAACTCTGAAGTCTCCCTTGCTGTGAAACCTCAGTGGGGAAAGCACAATTACATTCCTGCCGTGTTTGTCGGCTTCCCAGGGGTATTGTAACGGTTGGTTCCCAGACAGATAAAGATTCAGCAGAGGGTTGCTTAAACAGCCAGTTGTAATCTTCTCTGTTACCAGTGAAAAGGCTCTACCTTAATATACATGGAGATACTTTGGATCTAAATTGGAAGTAGTTCAGTTGCTGGAGTCCTTCTAACTTCATTCCTTTCGTCTCAGTGCATCTTGCTAAAGAGGACTCAGATTGTGCTCGGCGAAAATCCTTTTGGGTTTTAGGCAGCTGCTAAAAAGCCAGATGACTGGTGTCAAAAGCAGCTGAACCGGAGAAGGCTGTGCTCAGATCCAGCAGGGGCTCTTTTAATCACCTTTATTTTTAAAAAACATTATTTCACAAACTAAAGAAAGCAACAATAGAACAAATGTATATAGTAGTATTAAAGGATTGACCCAACCACATTAAGAAGTGTAGCATTAAAGGAGAAGGGAGAGCTGGAAATTATTTTATAAATGGAACAACTCCCAAAGTTTTGACTGTATTGCATGAAAGTTGCCTTAGTTCCCTTTCGTTGAAAAAAGACTAATTCAAATGTTGGCCAAATAACACATATCAACTATCCATTGCTACAAGTCAGATGTAGATGTTTCTTTCCAGTGTTAGATGATCCCCCCCTTTTTTTTGCCAGCTTCCATTCATGAACATGCCACAGTCTTGTTATTTTGATATCTAATCACATTTATTTATAAATTAATAAATATTAAAAAGTGCATAATTACTCAAGAGATTGGGGGTGGAGGTGAATGCCCTTGGCTTCCTAGCACTAACCAACTGGTGCTGTCCGCAGCTGCAACTTTGCTAAGCTGTGGTTTGAGTATTTGGGGAACCGCTTTGAAGAAGAAAGTTGGTTTCAAACTAAATCTCACAGAAGCACTTCCATAGCAGCTCCACCATCTGTCCCCAGCCTTCAATTACTGTCCGGGCAGTATTAACTCATTCAAAAGGATTTGGTCGGCTCACTGGTCCTTCCTTCCACTTTCTCTCTTTGTAGATTGACAGGACAGAAACGGCGGTGAACAACCTCAACCCAGCTTTCTCCAAAAAGTTCATCGTAGATTATCGCTTTGAGGAGGTCCAGAAGTTGAAATTTGCCTTGTTTGACCAAGACAAATCAAGCATGCAACTGTATGAACATGACTTTCTGGGGGAATTTTCTTGCACTCTGGGAACGGTGAGTGTTATTGTGGATATTTGGCTACTAATTCTTTTGGCAAGAGAAAGAGGGTAGAAAAGAGAACAATGGGAAAGAACGTTGAACCCTCAAGCTGGTTGGAGCCACTCAATCAAGTCCAACCTCTGCTCAGGTCAAGAATCCAAGGTGGAATGTCCCTGACATACGCCTCTCTATCTTCTGCTGGAGGACATCCAGAGAAGTGGGTCCCACCATTTCTCTGTAATACCTCCTAGATCAAAGCCCCTCATTAAGTTTCCTTAAAACAGGCACAGCTTCTGGTGACTTCCTGGACTCATCCATATTGTTTCCTTGGCAACAGTACATAAGTGCTTTGCCGTCTTTCCTGGTCTCCCATTCAAGAACTGACCAGGGTCAACCCTGCTTAGCTTTCCAGTCCAGGTCAGGTCACCCATTAAGACAAATGACACCAAAGATCAGTGAGATTCTGGACTGTGTTCTTTGGTACTGGATAGCTAGAAGCTCTTGGGAAGCCACAGGGGGAACATAAAGCAGGGAGGGCAAACAACATTTTAATTTTCTTTTTTATACCTCTGTATGTGGAGTGATGTTACTCAACCTTTATTCTATGTATTTCGGAGACTTGGAAAAGGGTTCCAAGCAAAATTTGGTGCTTTTAAAAATGGAAAGGGACACCCCTGGGAGCTGGTTGTTTGCTGCTGAATTTTAACAAGGTAATCCTTAGGGTGGGGAGGGGATTCCAGGAGCCCCCAAAATGGGGTTGGGGGCTGCATGCAGGTTACCCTCCCCCGATATAAAGGCACCAATGCTCCTGTTATTTATTCTCAGAGTAAATTAGAAGTATCAACTACTTCTGTCTGTAGCAGTTCAGGGAAGGCAGTGTGGCTGGTCCTTACTTAATAGTCTAATCATTGAGGAATTTGCCAGTCCTTTTAATAATTGTCTAAACTCATGATTGCTCTGGTAGAGTACTCATATGCTAGGAATGTAAACAATGATAAGCTAAGAAAATAAGAGAAAGAGGCGAGAGGCAGTAGACAGAGTAAGAAAGGAAAAGAGAAGGGAAGGGAAAACAGAGAAAGAGAGAGGAAAGGAAAGGAAAGGAAAGGAAAGGAAAGGAAAGGAAAGGAAAGGAAAGGAAAGGAAAGGAAAGGAAAGGAAAGGAAAGGAAAGGAAAGGAAAGGAAAGGAAAGGAAAGGAAGAGAGAAAGAAGAAGGGAAAGGAAAAGGAAAAGAAAGGAAAGGGAAAAATATGATCAGTAGGGCTGTTGTGCACACTTTGAAAATGATTTGGGAAATGGACTTCAGACCATATGTGTGTGTATGAGCATAGCACTTCTCTGACTTTTTTCAAGCAGCCTGATTTTTTTCCAGCCTTCCCTGCCTAAAAAAAGATGTTGCTGCTTTCAGAAGCACATGAACTGTAACTTCTTAAAGCAGCAGCATCTCCTTTTTCAGGCTCACCCAGAAGCCCAAGAAAAGATGGGTTGTTTTAAATAATAGCTGAACAGTTTTGTGCTCATGCCAGGGCCAAAGCATGAAGAATTTCCAAAGAATGCATGGCCCTGATTATCAGCATATGAGAAAGAGAAGAAAAATACTGGTGAATCTTGTGGAAAAGCAAACTATGATTCTTTACAAAGTGCAAAGTTTGATTGATGTACTTTTAAAGAGAAACTACTTGTTGCTATTCCTGCAGTGTTATTGTTAAATACAATTTTAATTGTTTAGAAACCATTGGTCCTCTGAGTAGAGCAGTGTTTCTCAACCTCAACAACTTTAAGATGTGTGGACCTCAACTCCCAGAATTCCCCAGCCAGTCATAGCAGGTAGCCATGGGTACAATAAGTGGGCAAACAGAAACAAGCTTGAAGATCATCTCTCTTGACTTAGTGAATGAGCAGCCCATGGCATCCAGAGTCCATCTTCTCTCTAGGCTGAGATTCCCTGTCTCTTACAAATGGTAACCATTATTTCCAAATTTGTATGTGAACATGCATACATGCATGTGGGTCATCATGCATGCATAACCATAACACATGCAAATGTGATGTAAATCTGCACAGACTCTTCTTTCTGAGCTTGAAGCACCTCTTCAAAAGCTGAACTTGAAGCACCTCTGCAAAAGCTGCATTGAAGCTGCTTCTCATCCAGCTTTGCAAACCATGGACAAAGTTTTTGTTCCTCACTTGGAGAAAAGACTTTGGCCAGCCAGTACCACCAGGCTGACCTTATCGGGGAGGAAATTCAAGGGCTGGAGGGCAGATAGAAAGTGGAACACAGCAACTTGGAGCAGGCAGTGGCAAACCAGGTTTGTACCATTGTGGAGAAAATCCCACAGCTGCATCCATAGAGGCACCAGGAGTGGAGTTTGATGTGAGGGCATCTTTAACCCTTTTCAGAGAAAAGGAACCTGAGACTAATTTCTGCAATGATTAAAGAGGTTGAGGCTTTGGGTGTCAAGGTTTCAAAGTGAGTTCTCATCCCAAAAGGCCTGGTAAAATTATTCTGGCTTTGGAGTCTTTGGTGCTCTCTGAGCTTGGTGGTTTCCCTGCAGATGTTTCATTACCTGACTGGGTAACATCATCAGTGCTGGTGAGTGTGGGGTTTGCTGCCTGTTTATAAACAATAGCTTGCCCTGCCAGTATTGGTGGGGGAGTGGTTTTCTCCTTGGTGGTTCCTTGATTTGTTTTCTGCCTGGTTGTTTGTCTGGTGTTAATCCCTGCTTCTCTGGGTGTACAGTCGGCTGCTGGAAAGGATGTGTTCTGGTCTTTTTGTTCCCTTCTTAGCTTTTTTTTAATTGTCTCTTTTGAATGGTGTGTAAATGTGGTTTATCTCTATGTGTCTGTTGATGGCTGGCTTGTCTGAATACCAGGTTTCCAGGAATTCCCTTGCGTTTTTGGATTTGGCTTGGTCTAGGGTGCTCACAGTTTCCCAGTTGAAACTGTGCCTGAGTCTGTCCGTGAGGTGTGAGGTTAAGGAGTTTCATTGTGTCTTCTGACTGCTCTTGGTGTTCATGGATGTGCTCTGCTACTCTTCTGCCAGTCTGTCCTACAGAGTGGCTGTTACGGTCCTACACTGTACATTGTAGTTGACTCCTGTTTTTTCTTCTTGGGCTACTCTGCAAAAGAGAGGGACAACAACTGCATTGAAGCTGCTTCCCACCTATTCCAGCCTTTTCAAAAATCAGGCTGACGAAAGCCAATGCCTGTTAGAATTTGCTCATTGGAAAAGGCGCTACCAGATTCCTCCTGATTTTGGGCTACCATAAACAGCTTCCTCCTCCCACATCCATCCTTTTCAACTGGACATCTTCAAACGGAGTTGCGTTCCAGCCTTCAGAACTTAGTTCTGCCAACTTAGTTCTTTCTTACATCCCCTTTGGCTCAGCTGCCCTTTGACTGTCTCTACCCAAATTTGCATCATATTTGCATATGTTATGGAGATATGCATGCCCAGTGACACACATGCACATATGCACGCTCAGGTGCATCTTTTATGAGCAGCCTACAGATAGGCTTGGAAAGAGTTTTTCAATGGAACATAGTTTGGCCCCTGGCAAAGAAGCCACCCTTTCTCCTTTTTAATTTTGCTTTTACGTCAGAAGGTCGGCCAGCTTAGCCCAACAGCGTTGATGCATCTGATTAATTTTGTGGCTGGATTAAAAAAGAAAAAAGAAAGCTTGCTCTTTCAGGGTTCCCCCACAGCCTCCATAATGAAGTAAGCTAGAAGGCCAGGGCGGGGAGGGATGGTGGATAAACCCCCTGCCTTGATTCCAGGCGTGAACTGCCTGCCTGCAGAGATTAGGAAAAGAAATTCATTTCCCGACTGAGTCACATGAGGCAAATCTATCCTTCCCTCGTGATGTTTCCTCCGTCTCTCACTTCTCAGGAGTTGGCCGAGCTTTGCATTTTCCGTAGATCACACACGGATGTGAGCAAATGCATCTTTTTTCTAACATGCTGAGTCTGGGGAGGAGATACTGACCCAGAGTGCTAAGCCTGCTTAGTGTCATACCTGCCTTACCTGACCTTGTCTGGGCTCAGAGACTAAGCAGGATTGGGTTTAATTATGCTTTGGATGGGGGACCATCAAGAAGTCCCGAGCTGCAAGCTAAACTGGCAAGGTGACAGCCGGTCCCAGAAGAAGACAGTGGCAAACCACTTCCATACAGCCATCAAGAAAACCACACGGGTGTATCTCTGAAGTCACTGGGAGTTGAGTTCAGTTTGGAGGGAACTTGCTTAGTTTAATTTCAACCCCACTGAGGTACACATGGACTGTGTTTGCGCATCACTCTTCATTTGATTAGGAAATTGGCCCCTTTTCTGAGTTTGCATAATTCATTGAATGATGAACTAACTGGACATACCAAGCCATGCAGCCACACACCCCTAACTGGGATTAATCCTAACCAAAGTTAGCCGTTTGTATGAATGTATGGCACAAGTAGTCCTCACCTATCGACTGCAATTGGAACCGGCAGCTCCGTCATTAAGCAATGCGGTCGTAAAGCACGGCATCACATGACTACACCGACTTATGGCGGCAGTTCCAGCACTTCCGGTTGCTGTTGTTAAGCGAATCCCACTTCACCATCTGTGATCTCCTGCCAGCTTCCCCATTGACTTTGCTTGTCAGAAGCCAGCAGTGAAGGTCGCAAATGGCGATCACGTGACTGCAGGATGCAGTAATGGCTGCAAGTTCAAGGACCGATGATAAATCTCCTTTTTCAGCACCATCATAACTTTGAATGGTTGCTGAACGAGCAGTCAGTAAGCGAGGACTACCAATAACACATTGAGTGTACAAGTGAAGCTGTGTTACGCCTTGTCAATCTAACCATGTTAAGTCTCCCTGGTTTTTTCCCTTTCCCTTTATTTTCCTCTTCAGATTGTCTCAAGCAAGAAGGTAACCAGAGCACTCCTTCTGGGGAACGGAAAACCAGCCGGAAAGGGAATGATAACGGTAAGGTGCTCTTTTCAGACATACGACATTAAAGCGGCCCCAGATTTGGTTCCTGAAGTCTAATGCTGTTACCAGAATAATGCATGGTAAATATTTTGCCTTAACTAAAAGAGCTTGTGTGATTTTAGTTACCAAGTTTATTTGTTGCCATGATGAGTAAGAAAGGGGAAAATATATTGATTCCTAAGAGGGAAAAGCACCTGAGACGCAATGATATTTGTGGGGGCTGAGCACAAAATGTAGTGGTTTTTATTCAGAGGAAGCCCTTCCCAGAATGTCCAGGTTCCAATCCTGCAGCCACAAGGGCAGAGGAAATCTGTACCACTAAAGTGAGTGTGTGTAAGGGACACAGGGTTCTGTATGCAGCCAGGGCCAGCCCTAATGTTGGGTACAGTGAAGTGGTGACTTTGTGCACGAGACCAGGATGAGCATTGGAGGCCACATCTCCAACTGCGTCCTTCCTGCAACAGCCATGTTATTGGGTGTAAAGTAGGAGGGATCCTCCCGAGAAACACTTCCAAGACATATTTACAGAGCAGTTGACAGTGGAGACATGGGCAGGGGTACACCCGTGTGATAGGGGAGAAGAGGACGTGTGTTCTTCCCTTGCCTTGAGGGTCAAATCCTTTGGGGCTGGCTCACCTGTTGGCCCAAGTCCTGTTGTGTTTTTCTGTTTCCTGGATTGGGAGTCACAGTTGTGTTTCCATTCTTTTCAGTGGGGTAGAATTCTCTGTGTAATTGGTCGTTCTACTTGATCAAGTAAGGTGTTACTTATGGGATGGGTTATCACAAAATTGATTGATTATGCACCATCACATTGGTGTTGACTCTTAGCGACCACATGGATAGTTTTCCTCCATGATGATATGTCACTAACCTGGTCCTTCAAGTCTCCCAATGGTGCACTCATCGCTACTGTAACTAGGTCTGTCCACCTTGCTGCTGGTTGTCCTCTTCTCTTTCCTTCCACCTTTCCCAGCATTAGAGCCTTCTCCAGAGAGCTGCTAGGTCTTCACCTAATGTGTCTGAAGTTGGATAATTTGAGCCTGGTCATTGGTGCCTCGAGTGAGAGCTCAGGGTTGATGATCCATCAGTCTGTTTTCTTGTCTGTCCACTATTCTCAGGAGTCTTCTCCAACTCCAGAATTCAAAGGCCTCAATAGTTTTCCTCTCCTGCTTCTTTGAAGTACAACTTTCGCTTCCATAGAGTGTCACAGGGAATACCATGGCTTGCATGATTATGATCTTTGTAGGTATGGACCCATCACAGCCTTTGAATATCTTTTCCAAGGCCTTCATGGCTGCTTTACCAAATGCTAGTCTGCGGTACTTCTTGACTGCTTGTTCCTTTACCATTGATGGTTGATTCTAAAAGGCAGGAGCTATCCACCACTTTGATACCTTCGTTGTCATTTCTAAGGCCGCTGGTTCTATCAGTTTGGTCTTCTTTATATTTAATTTTAGCCCTATTTTTTCACTGTGCTCTTTGACTTTTATTACTAAGGTTTGCAGATTCTTTGCATTTTCAGCTATCAGAGTAGTGTCATCATCATAGCACTGGTTATTGGTGTTTCTTCCTCTGATTTTAAAACCATGATCATCTTCTTCCATATCACAACATGCTTAACCTAAAGCCAGCTTCACAAACCCTCATTCTTGTATTCATAAAACATGCTATGCTTAGCTAAATAAGCTATGTAATAGCTTATTATGATATCATGGTTCACACAACCTGCTAAAACAACAGCTGCATTCTAGCTATGCTCTGAACTATAAACTACTAACTCCATTCTAGCCAAACCACTTAAATGTCTTCACAATATCATATTTGGGGTATAGCAGTCTCTCCCCAGCCTGGTGCCTTCCAGATGTATTCCCAATTCTGGGAGTTGAATTCCCAATACTTCTGGGGGGCACCAGGTTGGGGAAGGTGAGGCTGTAGGGTTTGAAGTTCAGATTTGATACTTACATTTTAGCACTCCTTTTTTCTGTAATCCAGTTTAGAGTTTCTGAGATGTCTTTCAGTGGTATGTCCAAATCTCTTCTCCTAAACATGTTGTTTGGCTTTAATATATATATATATATATTTAATTTAACCAACCACTTTATTCAGATTTATTGATTTATATTCCGGCAGAAGTCTCATGGAATGGCTAACAAGTCAGTAAAAGTCAGTAAAAATTGTTTTCAGGCTTGCCTTCTAAAAAGGCATAATATAAAAGGAAAAAGAGAGGGGGAGGGAAGAAAATCATTATTAGCAGGAAAACCATTTGTACCAACGTGCGCATGTGTGTATAAGGGCGCCCCCCTCCCCCAAACACGGATGCACTTCTTTGCAAATTCTTGCACGTGCAAAAGATCTATAAGTGGCTCCATAAGACCGAAACAATATAAAGGGCTCGATAGAGAGATAATCTGGAACGTTTGTGAGTAAGAGCAAGCCTACTACTTAGCAACAGGTATCTTAGCAACAGGCCTTCTCATTGCACACGGAGGTCTGCCTTTTCCATCAGCTGGTTGTGCTAATGAAAAGAGGCAGCCTGCAAGTGGAGTAGAGCCAAAACTCTTCCAATCTGTCTTTTAAAAGAGTTGTTTCTCTCAATTTCTCATTCTCTTTTATCTCGGTATCTTTCAAATGGGATGAACAGCTTGTTCCATGCTTAATAATGATATGAATCTATATGATGAGCTAGCATGCTTTGAAAGGCGCATGTGGTAGGAGATCACTCAGCCTTGCACTGTCACCTCTGGTGAAGTTTTAAATGGTCTTAACTCCTTTGCTGTATTGAGAACAAGGGACAAAAAGAGCGAAGAGCTCCAAAGTGTCTTTGAAGATTGCATTAAATGCTGAAGAGGCAAGCCTCCTTTTCGTTTACTGGGTAGTGGCTTGTCTTCTCAGCTGTGCAAGACATTGCAAAGAGAATGTTGCAGGGATTAGGTTCCCAGAGGAAAAGCCATAGTTAATTGAAAAGCCACAATTGGCTGGATTCATACAATCATAGTGATTTATTTCAAGTGTTTGTGGCTTCTTCTACAAAGCCCAGGTAAGCCAACTACGGTGTTTCAACAGAGTCTGTGTGTTTTGTGCTGTATGTCAGTGGGCAGTTCTGCCCAATGGCAGATCCACTGAGTGTTGTATGTGTTTCCAGATGTATGAAATAGAGCATTGTTTGGATCCTAGATTGATCACAGAATCAATTGATCACAGAAAGATGTGTGGACTTCAATGCCCAGAATTCCCCAGCCAGTATTCTGGCTGGGGAATTCTGGGAGGTGAAGTCCACATGTCTTAAAGTTGCCAAGTTTGAGAAACACTGTCCTAGTCCAACTCTCTGTCCAGGATAGGAATTCACTATTACAGCATCTCTGTTTAGATACTTCCAGCAAAGGAGATTTCACCACTTCCTGAGGCTGCCCGTTCCATTGCTCAACAGCTGTTATTGTTAGAAATTTCTTTATGATGTCTGCTCCAAATCTACTTCCTTGCCATTTAAGCCCATTGTTTCTTCTCCAGTTTTCTGGAGCAACTTTGAACAGTTCTGCTCTGTCTTCTGCATGAGAGTTCCTCAGGTACTTGAAAAGAGCTGTTAAGTCTCCCTAAAACTTCTCCAGCCTAAACATATCAACACTTTCAACCATTCCTCTTCAGGTTTTCCTTTCCAGACATCCCATTCTAGTGAAGTTGCCATCTCTGATTATTCGTTAGATCAGGAATGAAAAATGTATGATCCTCCCTTCACTCCTCACGCTTGTCCACATTGGTTAGAGCTACTGAAGATAGGAGTTTAGCAACATCTGAAGAGGCAAATTCTGCCCTCTGCTACCTGGGAGATATACTCTCAGGAAATCTATACAACCTCTGTTGGAAATGGATGTCCTAGCCAAGCTATAGAAAATCTGCTAATGTGGGCACCGGTGACAGTGGCAGAGATCTAGAATCCTGTTGCTCAACTAAGATCAGGAAGGCTCCAGGGAAGACCTAATCTCTCCAGAGTCCATTAAAAACAACTTGGACTTCTGGGCCCCTACTCTGGCCTCACTCTTTACCTGCATCAACACCTGTGGCCGAGTCCCCAAGGATTGAGGGTTTGCAATCATTGTCCCTATATAGAAAAAAGGGGAAAAGGATGTTCCTGCTAATGATAGACCAATCAGCCTCCTCAACACAATTAGTGTCAGCCTCCCAGATAGACCAGACAGGAAAATAAGCTAATTCTACTTTATTGTAAGGCTACATTAACAGAATCTTGCAAGTCTGAAAGTACAAATCTCCTGCCATCTCTTTTTACAGCCTGATAAGTTAGAATGGATCCTTTCTAAGTTTCTTTCTCTGTCCATTACGTAGTTAGGGCTTCTCCCCCTTTTATCTGATTGTTCCCCAGGCAGCATCTCTTCTCCTTGTCTCTCAAGGTCATTCCAGATACCATTAAAATCAGCAAACTCTATGCAAGACAATCGAAATTCCAGGACTGGCTGGAGCAAGAAAACATCCTTGCAGAGGAGCAAGCTGGCTTTAGGGAAGGCTGTTCCATCATTGATCAGTACTCCACCATTTCACTGAAAAATACTCTTCCTACAACATAACCTCCCTTTATGCCACTTTCATAGACTTCAGAGCAACATTTGATTCCATATCCCAAGCTAAATTGTGGGAAAAACTGGAGGCCTCCTTGACTGACTGACATCTACTTCATTTAATATGTATACTACATGAAGGGACCTCACTCAAAGTAAGATGTAACCCCATCTCACTAGTGTCATTGAAAGTGAGAAAGGCATCGAGCAAGGCTGCATATTGGCCCCACTCTTGTTCAATTTCTACATCAACTCCATGGTGGGCCATCTCTACAACATGAACTTTCACTCCCCAAAACTTTCTGGAGGACACATCTTTGTTCTACTCTATGCAGAAGATGCAGCAATTCTTTCAAGAACACCTATTGGCCTTAAAAGAGCACTGAGAATACTAATGCAGGGCTGCAAGGAAAGCCAGCTAGAACTGAATTGTCAGAAAACTAAAATCATGCCAAAAGCCCCAAGAGCCACTAGATGGCCACAGGATTGAGCAGGTCCTCTGTTTCAAATACCTGGGGGTAGTCCTCCATTCTGCTGGCAGTAGGAAAGCCCACAGGGACTACGTTGCTGAAAATGCACAGAGGAGCTCATCTGCCATCCTTAAATTCCTTAGGACTAGAGGTGGCCTGGAGCACTCAAAATATTCAAGGCCAAGCCAAGAGCACAACTTCTTTATGGAGCCCAGCTGGACCCCTTCTCCAATTTTATTCCATTAGAATTTATACAATCCAAATTTCTAAAACCAGCCCTTCAAGTCCCAAAGTGTGTCTCTAATGCCACCCTGAGACTAGAGACAGGCCTCATGAAAGCAGAGGCTAGAGTGTGAGTGACCATATTCAACTATTGGCTCAGACTCTCCTTTTTTCCCCTTGGCCTTGCCCCAGTAACTATGAGGGATGATTCTCAATCCACATGGAAACAGGCAGTGGCAACTAAAATCTCATCCTTGGGCTTCTCTCCAGGTCTTCTACTCAGCATGAGATATGATCAGGCCAAAGCACTCATTATACAGTGTGTAGCAGACCCAGAGTGCCAGCTGGATCTAGCCAGGATCCCAGCCTTTATTGCCAGTGAATCCAACAGGTACTCTGTCTTCCCTATGGCATACCTAACTAAACTCGAAATCCCTAAACACTGGAGGGCCTTTACTGTGGCACGATGTCATGCCCTCCCCTCAGCTGTCCTTGAAGGCCGATATGGGAAGATCCCTTACCTGGAGAGACAACGCCCCTGTGACTCTGGACACGCGGAAACAACTGAAACAACCGAGCATGCACTTCTCCAGTGCCTGTACCACAGAAACTTTCATGCTAGCCTCATCTCACCACGACTGCATAAACACCCAGGGCACACAGGACAGTTCTGAGCCTCCTGCTGCTTCCAGATACCAACCCTGCCACAACATACAGTGTTGCCAGGTTCTGCGCAGCAGCGCTTAAAATTCATCAGATGGTGACCTGTGCCTTAAACTAGGCTTAATGAGCATCTGGACTGCTCTGTAATTCAATAGATATAGTCTGCCACATACTAGCCTTTATGCTCCCCTACATCCTTCTAATGCTCCTACTCCATCTTTTAGATTCTTGTTCTCTATATATACTTTCTATTTTAATATATTTTTATATCTTCTAGCTTATAATTTGTATGTATCTTCTGTGCTTTTTAATTGACTGTACCCCACCCTCCTTATGCTGGTCTGTGAGTGTAATAAAGATTTGATTGATTGATTGATTGATTGATTGATTGATTATCCTTTGCGTACTACATGGGTGTAAAAGTATTGGAAATATCTACAACAGATCCAGGCCACAGAGATGATGCCAATAGGAGTTTCTGCCTGTTTCAGTGGCTACGATGCCAGGGTCAAACAGCTCTTCCCTGTTTCCATTCAGACAGCTGAACATTGTGGTGATTCTCTGTTGAATGTCTTTCCTATCTTGGAGTTTTCTCTCTGGTCCTCACCATTTGCACCTTGCAGATTCCCTGAGATGATACAAAAAGAGGCTTTTTACCCGCAGACTTGCCCATAGCTCAGAATGCTTGATGAGCTATGCAAAAATACATCCCTAAAGAAAGAGGAGTGGGAGGCCCAATTCCGATTTGCAGCACTGAATGTAGAAAATGCAATAAATAATCATTTAAAAAAACATATGGAAGGTCCATCTGGCTGCTTAATTTCAGTGAGCCGGAAGATGGTTATTTTGCTGTTTCTGTGGACAATCTTAATGGGGCCTTAATTATGTGCATTACTGATCTTAGGTTTGGCCATAACAGAATTTTGCTTTCCAGCTCTTCTAATGGGATCTCATTTCTTCTGCTACAAGGGACCATTGATGAGTAAATCCTTAGCCTTGGGTGTGTGTGTGTGTGTGTAGTTTCTGGCTGACATCTGGGCCAATCCTGATTTCCAGATGTATTGGAGAATGACCTGGCTGTATGTCCCAACACATCTGGAGGGATTCAGGTTGGGGAATGTTGTGTCAATCCCCTTGTTGGCAGTGCTGTGACTTCAGAATTTCAAAGGAGCAGATATATACAGAAGCAACTGTAATTTGGGGATGGAAAGGGGAGAGAATAGGAAACAGTGATGGCAGAGGGAAATGAAATGCAGAAAGTACAGGCAGTGGCAGTGAGTTCACAAAGTTCCTTCACCCTAAAAAAGAAGTTGGATCTCACGGGCTTTCCATTTTTCACTTAATCCAGACAGGACTGGGTTATACTGCTCCATAAATTTATAAAGGTATGTGGGAGTGATCTTGGGAGACAGGAGGAAGAGCTGCAGACAGGACAACGGTCATGTAAAAGGTATCTCAGCCCACAGAAGGAGGGAAGGCATGGGAAGCATTTCAGAAGGGACCCTCCCTAGTTTTCCGGAGAGTAAAAGGAGAGGAGGGGAGAAATACTTTCAGTCTTGCAAGAGTCTCTTACTGTAACCTTACAATAAAGATAGAGCTGGTCCTCCTGGTTGTGCTTCTTGTCTGGACTACCTTGCAGGGCTAACAAAATTCCACTTTAGCAGTTGTGCATTTTGGCTTTTGTGAGTAAGGTGTCTGCCTTGGCTGATCGCAGAAGCTAAGCAGGGCTGGGTGAGATTGCACAGGAGATCCTAGGAACATGGGCTAAACTGGGAAGCCAAAAAGAAAAAAGAAAAAAACCATCCTAGCAGAACCATAGAAGACCTCTTCCACAGGTGGCTGAGAAAACTGGACGGACATATTTATACAGCCATGGAGGGCTGAGCTGCTTTAAGGAGGTGCTTTGTGTGAAGGGGCTGTATATGTAAGGAGCAGCGATGGAAGAAGATAAGCAGGGTTCTGTGGCTGCCTCAAGATGCAGATTACAACTTGCTCTGATTTGACTGTCACCCGCTGAGTAGTAAACCAGGTGCGCTGCTGTTGCTGCTGAAAACTCTTCCATCTCCATTCGGCCTCCTTCTGCACTCAGTTGGCCAGCAATCAAGGAGGAAGTGTTCCAAAGGAATTATCCCCGTGGATTAGAGAGGAATCGGGTCAGTGCCTGACAGGACGAAGTATTGCCGGCTGTGCAGATTGCAAACGGCTTGGCCAGGGAGGGCACGGTTGCTCTCTCCCCGTTGAAGGAGGCCAGGAAGAAACCAGAAGGGGAGGAAGGCTTGGCTGCCTTTCATGAAAGGGGAGAGGGGCAGGTCACTGGGGCTTACTGAAAGGAGCTTTTGTGGGTGTACAGTGCATAACAACTTGATTCATTGTGCAGTTGACTCTGGAGAATCTTCACGGTTAGTATGAATGAAGGAGTTGCAGTGTCCTACCAAGGGCGTCTGTTTAAAGTTTTGCTCCACACCCTTCCAGTTTTAAACAGAAGGATTCAGGGTTTGTGTAGTCTTGCACACAAGGCACCTGTACGTAACTTCAAAACCTCCTCTGCTCTCATCTTGAGTTGGATAAGCCTTCAAAAACAAAAAAAACTTCAAGAAGATCTCAGATTTCTGACAGCTCTTCCTCTAAAATGTAGATGTGGAGCCAGTTCAGAAGAAGATCTGCTTTGGTTCAAGGCAAACGTGGAATGGTGCCATTCAGTTTCTTATTTCAGCTTTAATTGCTTTGCCCCCTGAGCATTTCCCCCCCACCCCCCAAACAGCTTCTCTTTTAATGGTCTGCTGCTCCAGGCTTTCTCCCAGGTAGTGGGAGTTCAAATTGAGACTTTTCTCTTCTGGAAAAATAAAAGGATTCAGAGGCAAGAATTATTTTATTTCTTTATGCTCTCTCTTTCAAGATGACTCCATCATGAGCCCGTTTCACAAAAAGCAACAATAACATCAAGTAATAATGCGTAATGATAAAACGGCATGGCATGAAGAATGAAAAATTGGACTGCTTTTTTTTTTTTTTTTTTAAAGCAACTTAAGAAAATGCAAATTGTAAGAGGCACATTGGAGACAATTACAAGGCGCTGGTGATGCTTTGCAAAATGAAGAGAGGAGAGGTCTAGGAGAGAACCGAAAGAGAAAGAGCCGAAGAAGAAAAGGAAAATAAAAGCAGAGATTGAAAAGAAGAAGAGGATTGATATGTAGTTCAATTTCTCCAAACCTTGCTCTCTCCAGAAGGTAGACTAGGCCAAAGAAGTCATTTCATTCTTTAATTAACATTAAATACAGTTAATAGCTTTACTCTCCAGGCACGCATTCAATCATTTCCCCCCTTCTGTCACGTAGGAATTTGGCAGACTACAAGGGCCCCACCTGAGTCTTTCACGGGCTGCCAGCGGTGCTGAGATCTCGGCTGAGGGGTGGTTAGATGGATTTTGGCTTAATTGCAGGAGGAGGGCTGCTCTGGTGGCTTCCCAGGAGAGTTGGCATTTAGAATGGTTGAGCGCTGGGCAAGGGTGGCAGGAAGGCTGAATTGGAGAAAAGTGGCGCTTGAAATTCCTTCCTGGCCAGGCAATGGCTTTGGCACGGCTGTGCCCGAGTCAGCTGCCAAGCGAGTCACCGGCAGGCAGGCTTTGCAACAGTGGCAGAGACGGCTGTGCTCAGATGGGGCAGCGCAGCTGAGCAGCGGCCAGCGCACGTAGGTGGCTTGAATTGTGCGTGAGGCCAGCATTGTCAGGGCGAGTGAATCAAGAGGAGGCTGGCAGAGCGTCTACCTCCTCCAGCTCAGGCTGCGCTTTCTGTTGGGCTGCCACAGACCTTGCCGTAACCACCCACTTCATCCGGTCTGGGTCACCATGTGGCTCCCACAGCACAAAGAACTCAGCTTGACCTGCTGTGCGCTTGGATGCTGGATCAGATGGTCTCGCGAAAGGTCTCTGGCATGCATGGAACTGCCCGTGGTGGTGCATGGGGTCTGCTCTGATTTGGAGAGTTTATAGTACACAGACTGGAACCTCAGAAATCCTTACTGAAGCCGTTTATGATGGATTGATTATTGGCTGTTGAGTCAGTTATGCCTCTCAGTGACCACATAGATAGACCAGGATGGTCTGTCCCCAACCTGGTCCTTCAGGTCTTCCAACGGTGCACCCATCGCCTCTCTAAGTCCGTCCACCTTGCTGCTGGTCGTCCTCTTCTCTTTCCTTCCACTTTTCCCAGCATTAGAACTGGGTCTTTGCATTATGTGTCCAAAGATAGATAGATAGATAGATAGATAGATAGATAGATAGATAGATAGATAGATAGATAGATAGATAGATAGAGATTAGATGTACCATGTAATGTACATATGTATCCAATTAGAGACTGCATGGATAAACCTTTTCCAGGATGATCTGTCCCCAACCTGGTCTTCCAATGATACACCCCTTGTCACTGTAACTGAGTCCATTCACCATGCTCCTGGTCATCCTCTTCTTCTCTTTCCTTCCACCTTTCCTGGCATTAGGAACCTCAAGAGACTTGGGTCTTTGCAGTATGTGTCCAAGATAGACAGACAGGCAGACAGATAGATGATGCATCATCAATTGGAGACCACATGGGTAGACCTTTTTCATGATGATCTGGTCCTTCAGGTCTTCCAACAGGGGACCCATCACCACTGTAGTCGAGTCTGTCCACCTTGCTGCTGATCGTCCTCTTCTTCTCTTTCTTTCCATCTTTCCCAGAATGTGTCCAGAATATGATAATTTGTGACGAATAGTCCCATGATGAAAAGAATAAACTAAATGAGCTGGGTTGCACACCCATGTAAAGGGAACCTCCCCCTCCCCCCAAAAGGAGCTCTAAATAGTAAAACTTGACTCTTGGTGACTTCATGGCTGCATCCATGTAATTTTCTTGGCAATGATATGAAATTGATTTGCCATTTCCTTCTGCCTGGATCTTTTTTGACTTCCAGGCTAGCCTACTGCCCAGTGGTTTCTTGCCCACATCCTAACCAAGCCCCTGTTTAGTTTCTGAGCTCAGGCAAGATCAACCAGGTACTACCACCTGTCTCAGAGAAGAAGCAAAACACTAATCCAAATTAAAACTAACAAAGCTGAGCATTTTGTGCAAATGTGTCCAACGAGTACCTGACCTGGTTGGTGTATTATGTGAACACAGCCAAAGGGTCTCCCATCACAAAAAAACAGAATAACACTAAAACCTTCTAGAACCACAATGCCATTTTGGTAAACTGTGCTGAAGAAATAGAACCTTAATAAAACTTTAGAACCTCAAGCTCAGGTGCTCTTAAAAACATTTTGTAGCTCAATAGATCCTGCACGAAAGAGAGTTTCATGTTCTTGGCCGTATTCTGGAGGAGACCCCACGTGGGGCATCAGTTCTTCCAGAATTAGATGCTCTCCCAGCATTTCAGTGCCGCTCAGAGATTGACACCCGCCCCAAGACTTTTGAATACATTAGCTGAATTCATTGATGATCTAATATTTGTATATATTTTTACTTTCCAGTAATGGTGATTGAACTGTATTCATTATCAGTTGCCTTGGGATTATTTAGGCTTAGTTTCTTTACCAGTTAAAAAAGGGAAAGCAGCCGACGGAGCCGGCATGCTGAATTTTGCAGCCAATACTCCATGAACAAGTTTTGCTCTCCCCAGAATGTTACTAGGGCTGTTTATTTTTCAGAGTAAGTTGGAAATGGAGAGACAGCAGCATCAAGGGAACACAAGGTTGGCTAACTTTCTAGCAATTACTGGCACAGGAACGTGAAATGCCAACATCCAGGGAGGATCCAGTCTTTGGGAGAGATTCAGGAACTCTGTCTACATTATGATCTGTGTTAGTAGGACAGTATGCCAATCTGATGGTTTTGTTTTCCTACAGACTTTTTTAATTGCAAAAGAGATCATAAACACGGAAGTGTTTTGCAAAATAGGGCAGCTTTTCACAGAACTTTTCCTCCTTTATGTAACTGCTAGCCCATAACTTCCCTTCAACTCCGGCCCTGTTTTTCATTCTTTGTCTTGCAAATTTCCCGAGGCAGTCTCTGAGAAAGCAGTTTCCTCCAGTGTAAGCCCTCTTTTTTAATGTCAGCATTTTTGATGAATGTCACATCTGCAAGTCTCAGTTCCCAGTTCTCAGGAAGAGGGATGTTTGACTGGGGAAAGGTAAATGCTAACCGCCTTTGTCTGAAACATGCATTCGCCCCACTAAGAAGCTTGGTGGGAGCTGAAGGCCCTGATTGCTTCCAGTTGAATTCTTGGCATGATTCTTTAACCTCCCTACTGTGGAATGCAAACATCCTGACGTAGACAGTTTGCAGCTTGATTTTCCACTGTACCTCTAAAGATGCTGGTATGGGTACAAGACAGGCTAGACTCCTGTTTTCCAGTGGTTGCTACTTAGCGATAGAGACCAGGGCTTGCTGGTTGCATGTATTCAGTGTTGCTGTCTCTAGCCTGGGTGTGCTGGCTGGATGCTCTGGAGATTGTAGTCTGTCAGCATCTGGACAAAGCAAGTTGGAGAAGGCTGATGGAAAGTTTCTTTGCCCTGAACAGGTGCTGTTCAGAACACAGAAGCCACTTGGTTCCAGGCACAGTGGGTGGAAAAGAAGTGGTGCCAAGGCGTTTGCAAATGTTCTCCAAATGTCTCTCTGCTTTTGAGTGCAGTAGTGGGTTTGCAGGCAGGCAAGAGGTTGCATTTTATGGCTGATGTTTCTAGCATTTCATTTTTAAATGAGAGCCTTGATTTCAGGGCTATGAAAATTGGAACAGCAGCTCTGTGGTCGCCCACACCGGAAAACCAAATGTAGATCTCAACTGCATTTTGGGAGCATCTATGGAAACAGAGACAACCGCAGCAACACTTCTTATTACTCTGTGGATATTCATCTATAGGATCAAAACGTAGTTCAGCAGTTGTTTCTGGTGTTACTTACCTATATTTCACAGTGCCTCAGTTTTCTTTATGGTTAATACTACTCCAGAAGTATGTTTATTTAGATTTTAAAACCTTCCTTGGCTAAAAGGGGGCTGAGATAAAGTGGAGGCTGTAAAATAAAGGCTCAGAACCCGATTGCCCACCCTGAGAATTGGGAGATGACTCAAGAGAGATAGGAAAACTGCTTCATCCTGGGTGGTGCCAGTGTCATGTTTGACCCTGATTGCCACAAGCTGCGACTTGCAAACAGACTTCAAAGCATGGTTTCCTCTCCTGATTTATTGCTTGTCCTCCGTAGTTTAAACATTTTAGGTATAGTGTTTAGAATACAGCCTCTTTTAGCATCTCTCTATAGATCCACAGAGTTTTTCAGTCAATTATACCAGTGACATTTTGGGTGCAGTCCAGATGAATCTACTACTGTGCAATTAGCTCATACACATATTTTTACCAAGATGTTGGCATCTTCCATTTGTAACCCTCCCCTGTTTTTCCCTGGGGTGTTTCATCTTTGTGTGGATAGAAAATCCATTAAGGAGAAAAAAGCTGAGTGTCTTTTTTTCTTTCTTTTTTTTTACTGAAGTTAGCAACGGTGGAACGACATGCGTGCTACATAGGGGGCTCGGAATATTTGGACCTCCTCTGAATGAGTCTGTATACTCATTCCAAGACAAGTCTGCTTTCTAACTTCAGGTTTTCTTCTAATGAACAATGGAAGAAGAGAAAAAGTCAATTACCAGCTGATCTTGGGTCATTTCCACCAGTAAAAGCTCTGTGACTCACTGCTTTTATTCAAATCATTTTGAAAGCAAATAGTGGCTAACAGGGAAAAGTTATTTTCAGCCCTGGCCAATGTCATTCTCTTTATCTGTCTCTCTCTCCCCACCCACCCACACACATTTTCCAGGCGAGATCTGGAAGGAGGAGAGGAATTCTTGGAGAGTAGCTGTGTAGAGTGCAAGCAAACCAACACTTCAGTAGCCCTGATTGCAGCCTTCAGATGTCTTGGACTAGGGTTCATACATTATGCATCATACATTATTAACTGGAGTGATGGGAAATGGGGTCCTGATTGGGGGAGAGCAGCCTGAAAGACTAAAAGTATGGGGGAACGTCTTAATTGGGACTAACCAAAATGGCTCAAGAATCTGCAAGTTTTTAAGTTCTAAAGAACTTGAAAGCTTGCACAATCTTTTATGCAATCTTGCGTTAGTCTCAATAAAGGTATCAGCCAATGTTGGACTTCGCATTTTTTTTAACGGACTGGCACAACTACTGTCGCTCTGAAAGACGGACACATTTAATGATCACTAAAATATGATGAAGTGGTTGGCATCTAGGATACTTTATATGCTGATCAGGTGTTCGTCTTCAAAGTACATGAATCTCTGTTATTTTTCAGTCAAGAAAAATTTTCTTGCATCAGCCTCTCTTTTACTCGTAACGTTCACATTTCCCCCATATTTTTTCTTTGCTTGGAAGCAAACATGTGGGAATAAAAAGGAAGCAGCAGTGTGAGAATTCAGTGTTTTTTTTAAAAAAAAGATAAGTCAAAATGATGCCAAGAAAAGACAAATTATGGAAACTTAAGTCATTTGCACAAATTGAACAGAGCACTCAGATTGCTTCTTGGGCTTGACTCAATCTGCGCCTGCCAACATCTGTTATTTAGTTGTCACATTTAGGTCTTAATTTCCTCCAAAGAAACTAAGATATCCAAGGTATATCAAACCCCCAATTTTAACCCCCACTCCAACCTGCAGAGAAGGTTAGCTTATTTTTATTCATTACTAATGTTTCTGAGCTGTTCCATTCCAACCAGCAAATCATAAACAAAAACAGCAAAAAACAACCCTCAATATCACCATAATGGCACCTTCTACCAGGGCCCCCCAAACGTAGTCTCCTGATTACTCAGTCCCGGGGCCAGGTTTTCACATCCTTGCAGAAGCTTCTTAAGGGAGTCCACATATAGGAAGACAAACTGTTCCTTGTGTCTGCAAGATGGTGACTCACTCAAGGTCATCCCATGCTTGTGTTCACACAATAAGCTTGCCAGGGCCAGTAAAAGAACTCGGGGCTGCCTCTGCACTACATGCTGGGCACAGTTCATTTTAAGCATGGTTTCTTTCTTCATGGCCCTGGGCAAACTAAATATTTAAATATTTTAAATTTTTATATTTCAAATTGGTCACCGCCCAGAGTCACTCCACAGTGAGATGGGCGGTGGCAAATTTGATATATAAATAAATGAATGAATAAATAAATGAATGAATGAATGCCCAGAGCCAGTAGCCAGAGGAAGTGCGGTGTATGAAGGCAGCTGCCAACTGCCAAGCCCCACGTAGTTGGCCAAGACCAAGAGAGCAAGAATTACAGATTTCAAGAAGGTCTCTGTAATTATAGTCTTATGGTAAAGACAAAATCTTGGAAATTGCAAGAGGAATTTCCCAGCCTCATTTATAGGGAGTTAATTAAGACAGAGCCTCTCCAAATTATTCGAAATGCTTCTTCCCAAGTTTCTTGCCAACTGGCTGAGTTGCTGTTAATGAGATGAGCTACCAATGGACTCTGTCTTTGACAGCTTATATCTTCCAGTGCTCTCCCAGCTTCCCTGAAATCTCTCCCAGCAAAGTCACTAGGAGTTCGGCTTGACTTGAAGGGGGCTTTCCTTTTTACCTCCAGTTGTGAATGTAGCCCCTTGAGTCAGACATTGACAGGACTGACATTTTCTTTGTCAAATCTGGAATCCACTTCTTCCCAGGAAGGTACGCTTTCTCCGTCACATGAAGAGAGATTCCCCATTCCCCCCCCCCCCCGCCACCACTCAGGATAGAGAAAAACTTTTGGTCACATTAAGTTTTTGGAGGAAACTGCTGTGGACCCAGGTTGAGAAAAGAGGGGAACAATATTGTTCCCCAGAGTCTCAGATTAAAATTGGAATTTTCATGAAAAAGGGAACTCCAGGTAAAAGGAAGCAGAGGGTCTTTAAATAAGGTGATTTCTGTAGAAATAGTAAATATATTCTTGCCAGAATTCACACTGTTTCTTTTTCTGTGTACTGCTATGTCAAGTTGAATGTTCTTATTTCTTGGTATGGTATTGACAACTGAGTGTATAATCGTAGCCTTGCATTAGATTCTTCTGATTGGGCAGGAAGAAATTAATTCTATTTCATTCCAGTGGTCTGTATATTAAATTGCATCCTTTTCTTTCTCACAGGAAGAAAACCTTCAGTTGTAGCACTCTCTACAGCAGTGTTTCTCAACCTCACCAACTTTAAGATGTGTGGACTTCAACTGCAAGAATTCCCCAGCCAGCATGAAGTCCACACATCTTAAAGGTGCTGAGCTTGAGAAACACTGCTGTAAGGATAGGTAGTCCTGTAGTCTGCCTGGAAATTCTCTGAAATACAGTGGAACCTCGGTTTACGAACTTAATTCGTTCCGTGACTCTGGTCGCACCCCGAATTGGTCGCAACCTGAAGGAAATTTCCCCATAAGGTTCAGTGTAATTACCGTTAATCCGTTCTGGTGTGGAGGACAGGGAGGCGACTATTGCTTGGAGGGAGAGTCCCCCTCCCTACGACCACGTGTCAGGGGCGGAAAATGGCCGCGGACCACGTGTCACGGGTGGAAAAATGGCCACGGACCACGTGTCAGGGGCAGAAAAATGGCCGCGGACCACGTGTCGGGCGGAAAAATGGCCGCGGACCATGTGTCAGGGGCGGAAAGTGGCCGCGGACCACGTGTCAGGCGTAAAATGGCCGCGGACCACGTGACAGGGGCGGAAAAATGGCTGCAGACCACGTGTCAGGGGCGGAAAAATGGCCGTGGACCATGTCACGGGAGGGAAAATGGCCGCGTATCCTGTTTGTACCCCGAGGCGGAGTTTGCAAACCGAGGCAAATTTTTGCGTCCAGAGCTGGTCGTAACCCGAAAAGTTCGTTAACAGAGGCGTTCGTAACCCGAGGTACCACTGTAATGTTAAGGCTTTTTATTTTGTCTTTTTAAAAAAAAATATTTTTTTTGTTTAACCTTGGGAGATTGGTCTATCTCCCATGGAGGAAAGGAAGAGCTGAATAAGAACAAGACAAGAACCTCCTGTCACACGGCTCTATGCAGTGTGGCTGCGAGGTAGCATTATTGAAATGATTTCCTTTCTTTCAGTTTATGCCTTTTAATTGCAAGAAGGATAGCACGGTGTATATGAGAATCTTATCTCTTTCACATACCAGGGTTAGGAGAGGATACCAGGTGTGGTGGCACCTCTAGAGAGTGTTTCTCAACCTTGGCAACTTTAAGATGGGTAGGCGTCAACTCCCAGAATTCCCCACCCAGCAAGGAAGGAAGGAAGGAAGGAAGGATTTCTGACACTCCCTGCCAGCTTCCCACACGCAAAGTCAATGGGGAAGCCAGCAGCAACACTCCCACTGCTTCTTTGCCCTTGGTCATTCTGTTTCTCTGCTTAGGTAAGGAAATATTTCTGAAACGATGACCCCACAGACCCCGGGTTGTCTAGTGTAACCTTACAATAAAGTAGAATTAGTTCATCTGGGCATGCTTCCTATCTGGACTGCCTCACAAGGTGACATCAGTCCTGCAAGTCTGAAAGTACATTTCTCTTTCAATAAGTGCCAAGCCAGTCAGTCCTTATCTTGGGATTTTTTTTCCTAAATATTTCTCATACCACAATTCCACAGATGTTAGGTTTCCTCCAAGCTTGCCAATGCGCTGGATAAATAGTGCCATTTTAACTACATATTAATTTATTTATTTATTTACACAGTAGGAGCCCTCCAAGCAGCAAACAAAGCATTTCCTCCTTGCATTTGATCCCCAGAGCAATGACCCTGTGAGGTAGGCTGAGCTAAGAAACCATTTACCTGTACTGGTTGGTTTATTTCTTAGATTTTTTTAAAGATTGCATTCATCTATAATGACTACATTAAAGCCAGGCCAGCAGCATCCAGGGCTGCAGCTGGATGTGACCTCCCTGCTGGATCAACAATAATGCTCATGTTTGAAGAAGGTTGGAAATAATAATAAATCACAAAATACAAAGACCTGCAAATAGAAATAGAATGACTGTGTCAAAAGAAAGCAAAGACAGGACGAATAGTAATAAGTGCCTTAGGTGCAACATCTGGAGCATCACTTGAAGACCATTGGCATTGATAAAATCACCATCAGTCCGTTGCAAAAGTCAGCTTTACTTGGAACAGCTTATGTCCTGCGATGATACCTTGAACACCATCAAACAACATCTACCTATCCCAGGTCCTTGGGAAGGACTTGACGGGTGGAAAAAATGCCAAATCCCATCTAAACATCTGGCTGACTGTGTAACCAACCATAATTTATTAAACTTGTATGCTGCCTGACTCTCAAAGACCCAGGGCAGCTCAAAACAGACTGTTTTAATTTGTCCTTTTTTTTTTTTCATTTTCTGCTGCTGGATTTTTCTTCCGAGGAAACGCTTTGCTGTGTCTCTTGCTGCATTTAGGACTCATCAAATAGCTCACGTGCCTGGTTTGCTAAGAATGAGCCGTTTCATTTCTTGCTTTTCAGATAGCAGCCCAAGAGTTATTGGACAATCGGGTGATCACACTCAGCATGGCCGGCAGGAAGTTGGATAAAAAGGTGCGTGTTTGGGTCCCCTGTCCTTATTGATGCATGTGTGCAATTGCAGGACATAATGAGAGCGCCTCTATTCCTTGTGAGATTATGAAAACGTGCGAGTAAATATCTTTGTATTAAAACCTCTCTTCTTTCCTGCAAAGTCCTGAAGTGCGTGCCCGGCTGTGTTGCCACAGAATTTCAGTTTCACTTGTCTTTCAGTTTAACGCAAGGCATTCACCAAAGGAGAGAGCCGGTTTGGCGTAGGGATGATGATTCTGGACTGGGAGCCAGGAGACCAGGAGTTCTAGTTCCGCCTTAGGCGCAAAGCCCACTGGGGGGGCCTTGGGCCAGTCCCTCCCTCTCAGCCAGGGCCAACCACTTCCAAAAATCTTGCCGAGAAAACTGCAGGGACTTGTCCAGGCAGTCGTCAGGAGTCAAGACTGACTTGGAGGCAATGAACCCACACCCAGCACCAAAACACTTCTGCAAAATGGCAGAACTCCGTGACAAGAATCAGAGCCTTCCTTCGCATGTTGGCTAGAGAAGCTGGGTGGCACATCAGGGGAGGAGTTGGGCTGGCACCAGGGAGGCCCAGCTGCTTCAGCCACAGAAGCTCCCTGGGGGACTTGTCACTGTCACTCAGCCCAGCTTACCTCACAGGGTTGTTGTAGGGAAAAATGGGAGGAGATAGTAAGCCACCTTGAGGTCCTGAAGGAAGGTGGGATATAAATAAATATTTCTTGGGTTTGGGGCTTCTCCGTTCATAAAACTAGAAAGTTCATCATTTTGTAGAATTTACGGAGACTTCAGAAAATAAGGGAATAGATAATAACAACAGTAGGAGTAGGAGTAAATCCCACCCCCCTTTGCTCCTTGTATTATTTTCAAGTTTAGCTGAGCAGCTGCTCTCCTCAATTGTGAACGTTTAGATCAAAAGGAAAAGGTATTTTAGCCAGCCCTGAATTGGTGAGAAGTCTACTTGAAATACAAAAAAAGAGGAGTGGGCAACCTGCGGGCCCTTGGCAGAGCGTTATCCATACCTGCCGGTCCTTTGAGCTGAGAGGCACAACAGGTTTTTGTTCATAAAGCCTTGCTGTGTTTTTGAAACAAAATGAAAGCTGGGTGACTCAAGCTACAACATCTTTTTTATATTGCAGGCTTCCTGTACCTGCGTCCAGGACCTGCTTAATTTATTTCCACATATCCCCTTACCTTACTGTCCTTTTGGCATCAGAAGAGTTTAGATAGGATTTTAAATCTGCTGTGTGTTTTTGCAGTTAGGACAGCACTGGCCTCTGGTTTATGTATATTTTCCTTCCTTCTGCACATTTGATGGAAGGCTGGATGGATTCATCAACACTAAGAATTAAGCAATTTTAAAAAATTTATATTTGATTTTATCATTAAATAGCCTGGCCTGATAACAATAGAAAAGCTGCCCCTTTGCAGCGATTGCTATTTTTATATAAATCAACTATGCAAAGAGAACAAAAACAAGCTTTTTTCCCCCAACAGGGAAAACATGGAAGGAAACTAGTCAGAGAGGAGGCACTGTTTGTTTTTCAGGGTGGTTCATCCTGATGGAGATCAAGTGGCAACTGCCATGAAGATGGACCAGAAGGCCACCCGAGATGTTTTTCCTCTGCTGGAGAACAGAGCTGGGGGGTCTCAGAAGACTTTTCTGGGCCTCTGGACCCAGCTTGCTGGCGTGGCACGAGGAGAACCAGGCGGGCAGAGTCAGACCTGCAGCCTGGCGGGTCCCCGGGCGGCTTTATTTGTTTGTTTTAATTCAGCAAGGGTTTTTTTCCTAGCTTCCTTCCCTGGAGAGCTCCAGAGATGCTGGGCAGGATCTTATACTCTCTGAATAAGGAGGAGGAAGGAGGAAGGCTGTCAGGCTTTCAAGAGTTTGTTTATTATTGATATATTAGTTTATTGGTTTATTACATTTGTACAGCCACCCATCTCAGCTGGTGACTCTGGGTGGCGAACAAAATTAATGTGAAACCAATTGCATTATATCAATATTATGTCAATAAAGAAGGGTTCAATTGTTTCTGAGGGAGTTTGTTTCTTGACCTGGTCTACCTTGAAGGGCTGATATCAGTCTTGAAAGCCTCGCAGTGTTTTCCCTGCACACACACACACACACACACACCAAACAGAGTCAAGGTAGGGTCACAGTTTCTTTCTAATGTTTTTTTTTCCTTTGCTGGGCTTAAATCATGTTTTGTTAACTGCCACATTTTTTTCTTCAAGGACATCTCTCTCATTCTCTACGGTTTCTTTTCCTTATAACTCATATTTTTTTACTTACTGTTTCTTACTCTACTCTGCATAATGTTGCTTACTCCATGAGTGACCAGTGTGAGGGACTTAGAATTTTTTTAAATCGTTTCAAAAACAGACCTCCCAATACTTCACCACTGGCTGGGGATGAGAGGCGAGTTGCACTCAACACATCTGCATTCAACAGCTTGGAGGCAGCTGCTTTAGTGTGTGTGTGTGTGTGTGTTTATGTGCGTTTGTGAGTGTGTGTGTGTGTGTGTGAGAGAGAGAGAGAAATAGGGGAAATTACACTTGGTTCCTTAATTCAGCAGAGTGATATTTTCACGTGGCAGGTTAATTATTTGTTATGAAAAGTTTCTATTAAAAATTACTCTGTTTCACTTTTGACAGCTCTCCTGCTTTGTTAGACCCTTCAAGGCAGGAGAGTCGTGCCCCAAAAATTAATTACTTAGCGCTTTGTCCTCAGTTTAGCATAAATAAGTACAAGAAATCAGGATTACAGACTAGACTGGAGTAGACCCAGGAGAGAGTGAATAGTTTTCCAGTGTCAATCCAAAAGTAGCTGATCAAATGTTAAAATTTATTGTAGGGAGAAGGAATTAATCCTTTCATTTCTTGGCATCAGTTGCTTATTATCGCCTTTAAAAGGGCGGGGCAAATATGCTGTGGCAGATCCAGTTGTTTTCTCATACAGCAGTGGTTCTTAAACTGGGGGTAATTGCCACCAAGGGGGTAATTTGGGCATATCTGGGGGTAATGGAACAATTTGTAATTGCTGGTTTGGGAGTCAAGGATCCGTTGGGGACTGCTGCTGCTGAGATGTGTGTAAAATAACAGTGTATGGTTTTTTTGTGGGGGTAATGACATTATTCAAGACTGGGCAAAGGGGTAATTGGGTCAGACAGTTTAAGGAACACTGTCCTGCAGGTTGGGGAGAAGTGAAAGAGGGATGCTTCGCAATGCCAACGGAGAACAAATGCCCATCTATTCCCACTTCTTTACACTCCTGGGCTGTTTCATTCGATGAATGTGTGTGTGTTCCTTTCTGGAATCAGGAGGATATTCACACCTCTCCCACATTCTGTCTCATTTATTCCTTAGACATGGCTGTTGGGTAATTCTTCCAGTAGACAAAGTGACTGCCACTCAGGCTGTTCTCTCATTAAAATTCTGGAGAATTTATATTTGATTGTGAATTGATCTCCTTTTATGAATAGGCAGGAGTGATTGGCTTCATGGAAAGAACATTAATTGCATTGAGGAAAGGCAGACTTGCAGTTAGGTCATCGAAATGCATGGAGCCGGGCAGGAGTTTATATCACAGCCTAGGGAAAATATTACAAGAACTGTTCGTTGTTGCTTCAGGTTTGAAGGACCAAAATAATTGCACAACCTTTGACGTGCTTCTTCCTCTTCTTGCAGGATTTGTTTGGAAAATCAGACCCATTTTTAGAGTTTTATAAACAGGGGGATGATGGGAAATGGATGCTGGTCCACAGAACAGAGGTAAGTCAGCTGTGGTGGTGGGGATGTCATATTTTAAGATGATCCCTTTGTATAATTTCAGGGTTTTTTTCAGCACGAGACTAAGGGGTAAGCCAACTGAAGACATGTGGGGAGTCTCCCAGTGAAACAGGAGAGTTTTCTGCATGGATGCCTTCAAAACATTCCAGTTATTACTGGCTGTTGCCATTAGCTTTTCTAGATATTTGGGGACACTCAACTGAGTCCAGGTTGTTGGTCGTGTGGCACCTAGAGGGAGGCTCAGGGCCAGATTACATTTTGTATTTGTCACCTGTTTTTCCAAAGGAAAAAACAGTGAGCAGAAAAACAGGTGAGCAGGTCCCTCCAGGCTGACATTGGGAGTTTTGCACATGGCCCTCAAAGACCTGCACATTGAAAGAAATCATATTAGCTATATTTAGTTGTGATTGTGACACCACGTACATCTTGGGGAGTATGGCTTTCAGCAGCCCTTAGCTCAAAATTGTGTACTTGTGGTTTAACAAATGGGTGGCATGTGAGCAAGACAGTGGGGAGCTTTTCCCCCATGGCATGTGCATGTATTAAGCGCAGGTTATTATCCTCTTTGCCCCAAATCTTGTCACCTACAAGCCCAACTGCTGCAAATCTGCGGCATCGTTTGTTGTTGTTGTTTAGTCGTTAAGTCGTGTCCAACTCTTCGTGACCCCATGAACCATATTGCGCCAGGCCTTCCTGTCCTTCACTGCCTCCCTGAGTTTGCTCAGTTTCATGTTCATTGCTTCAGTGATGCTATCTAACCATCTCATCCTCTGCCGTCCTCTTCTCCTTTTGCCTTCAATCTTTCCCAGCATCAGGGTCTTGTCCAAAGAGTCCTCTCTTCGCATTAGGTGACCAAAGTATCTGAGCTTGAGCTTCATTATCGATCCTTCCAATGAGCAATCAGGGTTGATTTCCTTTAAGATTGACTGGTTTGACCTCCTAGCAGTCCAGGGGACTCTTGAGTCTTCTCCAGCACCACAGTTCAAAGGCATCAATTCTTCGGCGCTCAGCCTTCTTTATGGTCCAGCTCTCGTTACTCACCATTATAATGCAGGAAAAATAGAAAGACAGTAGCACAACACTGAAAATAGTTTTGAAAAGCACAAAGAAAAATCCCTACCTCTCCCCACCCCACAAATACAGGATATAGCAGCTCCACCCACAGGAAAGGCACAGACCCACCCCCTTTGCATCTTTATACACTGGGGCATCTACTGTGGTCGCCACCTTGACTTTTTGGAATGACCTTGGGGAGGCCCACGCTTTGACAGCTGGGACAGGAACGTTGTTTCCTTGCAGTTGTTATGATAAGTGAACGAGGCGCCAGATTGCATCATTTAGAGAGAGGTTTGGCTCGGTCCACAGGGTGCCTCGCTAAAGGATGAGGCTTGTTTTCATTGTTCTAGAAAGCCAGATGTGTATTAAAGCAGCAATACTGCAAGGCTTGGTGCCCCCACCTCAGCAGGTAAACCATCCAGGAACATCCTGCTAAAGTCAACAGCCATTCAGAAGTCAGGATTTGAGTTCCAAAGAGACCAAGCTAGAAGAAGAGAAAGTGCTTCTGTTCAGAAATAGCAGCACTTCGATCCCCAGGGCCTTTTGTTTCCAAACCTCTGATGTGCATGTAGTGTGGCTTTCAGGTGTTTTTAGCAGGGCTCCTTTTAAAGAAGCCCATAAGGAAATCACACACACACACACACACACACCCATCCTGGTTCACAAGATTCAAACAAAAGCACAAGGCTTCCAGAACTGAGAGGCAACTTTTATTAGAAGCAACCAATAAACCACAAAAGACTTTGAATTAAGCCATTCAGCTTAAAGAATAGAAGGCTAAAGCAGTCTTCCAATACATGAAGGGAGGTCACAGGGAGGAGGATGTGGATTTATTCTCCAGAGCACCTGAGAGCAAGACAAGAACCACTGGTTGGAAGCTTAACAGAGGGAGATCCAAACTGGAAATAGGGAGGAATTTCCTGACTGTGAGAGCCATTGAGCCCCGGGGGGCAGCCTGCCCTCTAAGGTTGTGGGCGTTCCATCACTGGAGGCTTTCAAGAAAAGGTTGGACAGCCATCTCTCCAGAAAGGTCTGAGGATTCTTGTCCTGGGCAGGGGGTTGGACAAGAAGACCTCAGAGGTCCCTTCCAAGCCTAGGATTCTTTGAATTCTAGAGAACTTGAACAGTTTGTAAATCTTGGGGTAGCATTTCCTAACAGATATTATCCAATGAGTTTGGATTTTTTTAAAAAAAATCAGGGACTGCTAAATATAATTGCCAAGAGAACCTGAAAATTGCCTGGGGAGAGAGTTGTAGGGCCTGCGGCTGTTGTGTCTGTTGCAACCCCCTAGGGATGTTGTATATCTGTGTTTTAGACTCTATTGAACAGTGTTGGGAGGATGGGGCAGGATCCAACATTAGACACAAGGCCTGGAGAAGGGAGGTCCTTTTTTGCAATGATCTGGGCCAAAGTATCTAGTTATTCCCAACAGTTTCCTGAGCAGCCTGAAATAATTTGCATCTCGCTTTTGATTACTGCATTGTTGTACAAAAGATGCTTGTTTGAGGAAAATCTTTCTCCCACCCCCGCCTTCAAGAATTTAGAAAATATTGGATGGAATGCGTTATGAATGACAAAAAGTCCAACCCAGTTTGAGCCTGCATAGTTTCCAAATCAAGGGAGGGAACAGTTCCTCTGTTCTGCTCTGGGCAGACACCACCCCAAGGACCATGTCTGGTAGGGCTGTGAGTTTGACAGGTGCCTCATTTCATCAGAGACCTAAGTGAAGAGACACTGCAAAGCTTTATGTACTTTGCTTTAGTCATGGCTGCTGATAAAGATTCAGGAGTCCATGATGTGTAGAGCTAGCTCCAAGCTTCCAATCAGCGCTCCAAGGTAGACCAGACTTGGATGCCAGAATTATGAATGCTAATACTTATTTATTATAAGGTTACAGTAACAGAATCATGCAAGTCTGAATGTGCTTCCCCCTTCCTTCCTTTTATCTTCAGAAGAACTAGGGAGGATCAAGTCTGAGACGCTTTCTCAAATTACATTTCTGCCCCAGACTCAGATTTCTTTTATCTGACCATTGCCTTGGTTGCGGTTCTTCCTTCTGTTCTTCAAGGTTATTCCTACTTCCTATTACACTTCCCTATTATCAGTAAAATGGCACAGGAAGGCAGTCAGAAAGACATTAAAGACATGGGGATATATTGGTTTTGAAGAAGGGAACCCCAGTTGCTGGAATTCTTGTAAATTCAATCCATCTGGCTATACAGAATTCTGTCTGTATTTTGCTTGGAAGCAGTGGGGTCTGCAGAGGGTGAGGTCAGAAAAGGCAAATTGTGGACATGATGTCACAAGGTGAGCCCCACCCCTTTGGTACGTGTGCAAGATACAAAAGGGGCAGGGCTTGCATTGTCACATGGTGCCTACCATCTTGCCTTTCTGGGCAGCCCCCTTGGATGTTACTGCTTAGAAGGAGTCGCTTTGGGGTTCAGGCTGCTGACAAAAAACCCTGACATTTCCCCCAGTGATAAGTTCTGTGCGTGCAGAACTGTGCACCTGAGTGTTTTGCATTTTGCAAACACGGGTTCCTGCTTTAGCAGTTGGTTGAGGTATGTCACTATTGATCTAAAGAGCCCTCAAGTTCAGTTCTGGGCACCAGACTTGCAGATTTGAAGGAGAAATGATAAGAGAGGGCTCTACGGCATGGTTTTCCCAGCATGCTTCAGAGGTAGGGTTCTGTAACTTGGAGTTCACTGTGTTCTGGGAAACCCAGCCATTGTTCTAGCTTCCTGTTTGAACCAGATCATCATACTAAGCCCTAATATGGTTCATTTGTTTGGGTGGGATATTTTATGTGACCACAGCAGTGGTGATGTGTTATTCCAAGACTAGAGCTTAGTACATGGATAGGGGCCACAACCTGTTCTCTAAGGTACCAGAGTGCAGGGTGCAAAATACTGGACTTACGTTACAGGAAGGCAAATTGCAATGAAATGTTGGGGAAAAAAGGTCTTGATGGCCTCCACAACCCTTTGGAATTTGGAGAATTGCTCCCTGGTGCTCCATAACCCAGCCGGTTCCCCGCTTCCCGGCTTTGCTTTCAGCATCGAAGTTAAATTGGCTAGAAGTGATTTTGTGGGGAAGTAGAGCCCAGGAAATCCAAAGTTGGTGCCTTTGAACCTTTCAAGTAAAAAGCAGAATGACCCTGCCCCTGCTTCTGCTTTCTGTGGAGTTGCACAGTGGAGTGTGTAAAAAAATGCATCTACCCCCACCTCTAGCCCAGGTATTGTTATAATAGCATCCAATACATCTCTTGTCTTCCTGGCTTTTTCTTCAAATTGCAGGTAATTAAATACACGCTGGATCCTGTGTGGAAACCATTCACTGTGCCTTTAATATCTCTGTGTGATGGGGATATAGAAAAGCAAATCAAGGTACTGTCACCTACTCTTCTTCCATTTCAGTTCCATTATCTCCACTGTGGCTGAGAGATAAACGTTTTATTAGAATATCCTACCTCAACCTGGTGTGCTCCTATCGGTTGGATTTTGACTCCCAAATTCCCAGTCTGTGTAGTCTTTATCCATATTAGCTGGGGCATTCTGGGAGTTGATGTCCCCACACCTTTGAAAGATGTAGTTGAGCACATCTGCAGTAAGAATGTGAGGCTTCTTCTTCTGCCAGAATCTGACTGCCCAGAAGCAAAAATGCAATTGATGCTTCTTCCTCTCCAGTAGTACTCAATAGGCTTTTCACTAAGGGTAAAAGACATTTATCCCATTTTTAAAATTACAGGATTCTCAAGGGTGATTGGAACATTTAAAAATCCCCCTTGTTTAATTATATCACAACATATTGCTGTCTTGAAATGGAAGTTGGGCCAAATATTCAGATATTTGGTCATAGATCCAGCTTAGGAGTCTTTACAGAATATTTGTGAAATAAAGGGAGAGTTCTCTTGAGTGGGGAGAAGGTTATGTATGTATGTTTCGGACCCTGTCTACAAAATAATGTCACCTGGCAGGGCCCAGGAGGAGAGCCTTCTCTGCCATTGCCTCCACCCTATGGAACACTCTTCCCCCAGAGGTGGGGTGGGCCCCCACTCTCCCGGCCTTCCGAAAAGGGGTGAAGACCTGGCTCTGCCAACTTGCATGGGGTGAGAAGGGATATAACCAATCCTGGGGGTGACTGGTGCTTTGAAGACACTCCCTGAGTCTAATAATTCCTAGTTAACATCAGTTTCTTGGAAGATATTTATTATTTATATAGGAAGTCTCGTTGTAACGTATTTTAATTAATATTTATTCTATTTTAATTAATATTTATTTTTTTACTGTAAACTGCCCAGAGTTGCTCTGCAGCGAGATGGGCGATAACAATTTGAAATATAAATAAATAAATCCCTTTTTCCTCCATATCCCTCCGAGTTGTGTTTCCTATAGCGGGTGAAACAAAAAACAAAAACTTGAGCCACTGTGGTGTAGTAGTGAAGAAGTTGGACTAGGAATGGGGAGACCCAGGTTCTGGCCCACTAGTTACAGAAGTTCCCTCAGTGATGCTGGGCCAGGCACTCTGTCAAGCAGACAAGGCTGAGAAAGAAGGCCCTGCTCAACATCACCTGAGGAACTTCCATGGGTGAGAGGCAACTAGAACTTGGGTCTCCCCAGTGCCAGCCCAACTCTTTAACCACTGTAACTGTCAGCCCTTGAGGTAGTCCAGGAAAGAAACCAAAACCATGAGAACTAACACTACCCTTATTGTAAGGTTACATTAACAGAATCTTGCAAGTCTGAAAGCACTTCAGTACCAGTCCAACATCTGCAGCGAGATGGGCAATAACAATTTACTGGCTGTCTGGAGGTTTGAGTGTTCTGAGCTTGAAATAAGGAGATGCTAATGCAGCCATCTATGGTATCTTGGGTTTGGTGTTTTGTGAGACTTTCATTGAAGTTACTCCATCAGCATGTTGTAGAGAGCATCTCGCTCTTAATTGGATACCTGGTCAATGCTGTCCTCCTCTGGGAGAAATGAGCATCTTCATGATTTTTTTTTCTCTTTCATAAGCAGGATGAAGTTTTTTTTAGTTTCGGGTGGGTCATTTTTGGGACCTCAGTAAGCTGTGGGAGAATCCTGACTGTTCCTCTCCCTTTTCTGCCAGATTGTCTGTTATGATTATGACAGTGATGGAGGACATGACTTCATTGGGGAGTTCCAAACCTCTGTCGTCATGATGTGCAAAGATGCCTCTGTGGTAAGCTTTGGGGAACAACTATGGATTTGAAGAATATGAGAATTAAGTCATTCACCACCACAGTCTGAAAAAGTTTGAACCTCCTGCTTTAGATCATGGTTGCTTTCAGTTTACTCAGTGGATCTGTATTGAAAAGCCCCATATGAGTCTCTTTCTTGATGTGCCTTTAAGAAGGACCATTGCCTCCTGGTTATTTCTCCTCATCCCATTTTGCCTGGGTAAATCAGTCCTCTGACTTGTTCTTTCATTCTCCTACATTGTGATTTTGATTTGTGCCCACCTCTTGCTCATTATCAAGTGTTTATGCTAACCCTCATTAGCAAATATCTCATCTTCTGCCAAGTTAAGAGTGGTATTTGCCCAATTAAAACTCTTCTGATCCTCACTGTTTTATGATGAAAGTTTGTCTTGGCGACTTGCTCCCACAACTGATGGTGTTGGGTTTAGGACTTCTGTTCCAACCTGACCATTAATTTGCTTCTCCAAATTATTTGTGGCTGGAGTTCTAATTAGGTAGAGTAGAAATGACAGGGAGTAACTTCACAGCGCAGGGTTGACTGTCATTAAACACTTTGTATTTTTTAAGACACAGAACTGTGGTGAGAGATGTATTTAGCAATGATTTAAAGTGAATATTTAAAATTGCTCTCTACCTTTCACAGCATTTTTATCCTTAAGCACTGCATGAGGTCTTTATTTGCCATCTGTAATTTTTGCTCCATAGTTCTTTACTGTTGCGGCCAGTAGTATAAAGCTTTGCCTGCTCCTAGTCTTCTTCTGTGATATATTTTATTGTAACTTTTCTTTCCCTCCAGCCAAACTAATTTCCATTCCCACACAGCAAGTGTCCTGTTTAATCAACTGTAGTGGGTGGTGACCGTCTTCTTTTGTAATTGGTGTGTTTGTGAACATTCTGTGGCCTTGCTGTAAAAAGTGTGTGTAAAACTACCCTTTTCAATTGGAGAGTATATGCTTGGAATACAAAAGGTATTCCAATATACCTTTTGGAATATTGCATGAGCTTAATTATTTTCTTGCAAAGGTTTCGTTACCCAGCTGGGTAACATCTTCAGTGCTAGAATGGGATGGGGTTTGCTCTCGGTTTATATACAGTGGCTTGCTCTGCCAGTGTTGGTGGGGGTGTGGGTTTTGTTTTGTTTTATTTTTTCCCCCCTGGTAGTTCCTTGATTAGGGTATTGTTTACTGCTGATTGTATGCCTGGTGATAATCTTGGTGTTAATCTCTGCTTTTCTGGGTGATGATTGCTGGTGAGGAGATGTTCTGGTCTTTTTGTTTCCTTTTAATTGTCTCTTTTGAATAGTGTGTAGATGTTGTTTATCTCTGTGTGCCTGTTGAGGGCTGCCTTGTCTGAATACCAAGCTTCCAGGAATTCCCTAAATCCTTTTTGGATTTAGCTTGATCTAAGATGCTGACAGTTTCCCAGTTGAAACTATGGTTAAGTTCAAAGAGCTAATTCATCAGTAGCTTCCTGCATGAGCTCTTCAAGGTCCTGATGATGTTTTGTTGGGCCAAAGCCCAGACTTTTCACTCATTGTGAATATCAATCCTTGTTTCTTTGAGGACCTTGGCTGAGACCAGCAATGTTGGTTTGCATAAGCTGGTATTACAGAATATCAGAGAGTCATTGTGGGGTCATGGTGAAGGTGCTGGACTAGGACTAAGGAGACCTAGTGTTTTAGTCCCCCTGCAACCATGGAAGCTTTTGGGGGGATTTGGGGCCTGGCCTTCCATCTCAGCCCAAGAGATGGGTGGGGTAGTGGTTAAAGTACCAGACTAGGACAGTTGTAGCCCCCTCTCAATCAAGGAAATTCCCTGTGGGACATTGGGACAATCACTATTTCTTAGCCCAGCCTACCTCATAGGGCTACGACGAGGGAAAATGGGAGGAGGAAGTGCTATCTCTATCACCTTGGAGAGACAGGATATAAATTTAACAACTAAATGAAATAAATCAACAGATGGAAGATTACATAAGCTGATAAACGGCCAGCTTTAAACCTACTATGCACATTCATGAATTGGAAGCTAATGGAGAATTTCAGAATCTCATAATTTGGGTCATTTTTTAAAAAAAATATTTATTTGCTTAGTGCCCAGAGCCTGAAAAAAAAATCAGTCTCTAAATTGTGGGGAAAGTTCAGCACTCTTGAAGGGACATGAAGCATCAGCAGATCTGTTGTTTAAATGGCCATTTTCAGTTATTACTTCAAAGCTCTTTGGAGGCTAGGAACAAAATTTTAATTCTGTCCTCTAGACTGCTGCTTATTTATTTCTCGATCCTACTTTGTGCTTCTGCGTAAAAGGCTTAAAAATAAAATGGGTACATGCATTTGTTTACCTAGTGAGTAATCAACATCCCTTCCCCATTCCAACTCGAAGCCCCACTGCGCTCATCTGCTGCTTCTGCGTTTGTTCCTCTCCGGTGCTGACTGCTTCTAAATGTAGTTGCTGTCTGTAAATAGCTCAGGCAGATGTTTCATCCCTTCCCAAAGTTCTGGCAAACATGAGGGTTGCTACATTGCCTGCCTGGCATGAGTCTCTGGGCTGAAGCCAGCACACCTTTATGGCCAGCGAGGCTGCCCAGAGCTAACTTTAAGGGTTGCATCCAGCTGTGTGTGGATAGAAGATGTAGCAAGAGAAATGGAGCCATCGAGGTCCATGGGGGGGAGACAAGGGGGTCAGGTGAGGTCTTGCCCATCTTGACATTAAGGTGTAATTGACATGAAGCGCCTGTCATGGCATTAAAGTGCAAACAATGTGAAATACTCAGCATGATGTTCACATGCAAATAAGGTGCAATTTGTAAATTGCATCATTTGCATGAGCAGCTGAAGAAAATTACAAAATTCACTGCACATGCATGTTAACCTCATGTTGGCTGTGAGATCATCATGGGCTGTGACACAGACTGTTGTGGCTTTATGTCTCCTTTGATAGTGTGGTTTTGCTCTCCTGCCCTCTTCTATCATGACAAGATTACAATTCTTTAAAAAGATTTTCTTCCTCATTTTCAGAAGGTGAAAGTCTGGTTAGGACAACAAAAAAGGCTTTGCAGGATCAGACCATATGCTGGATTATAAGTTTCCCTAATATCTTCCTGTCTGTGAAAGTTCAGCCTCTAATAAAATGTTCAGCATTGTTTATTAATTCAGCTCTTACCGTGCTCAGGTCTGTTCTTCATTCTTGCTCGGCCCAGGAGCCATGCTGAATTTCACTGGAGTAAGTGGAGCCAGGATTCCAGACGTTTTGCCTCTTATATATGTAGTCCTTGCTTAGCAACCACAATTGGGACCGGCAACTCTGTCGCTAAACACCACGATCACTAAGCAAAACATCACATGACCACATTGGACTTATGATCTCACTTCCATTTCCATTGTTAAGTGAATCACCATGGTTATTGAGATATTACATGATTGTGATTTGCAACTTCCTGTTGGCTTCTCCATTGACTTCTGCTTGTCAGAAGCCAGCTGTGTAATGCGAAAATCACGGTCACATGACTGTGGGATGCTGCGATGTTGTACGTGCAAGAATTGGTCACAAAGCTGTTTTTTTCCCAACTGTTCTAACTTTGAACAGTCACTAAACAAGGCAGTCAGTAAGCGAGGACTACTTCTACCTCAAAAGCCCAGGCTTCACACAACCTTTTCAGTTCTTAATACCCCAGGTTCCCCCCCAAAAGCTGGATATTTTGTCCCATACCCATTGGGGTTGTGGTAGGGGCACTACTACATGAGTACTGGGGATCACAGGCATCCTGCAGCCCATGTATTGGGTATCTGTGATTTAAACCATTTTTCCCCAACTTGGTGTCTCCCCCGCCCCAAATGTTATGAAATTGCAAATCCTACCTTTCCCAGTAAGTACAGGACAACAAATATTTTCAGTAGTCAAAATAAAATTCAAGATTACTGCATTTATTATGGTCTCTCTCTCCCTCCCTCCCTCCCTCCCTTCCTTCCTTAATACGCAGGTAGAGTTTGAATGCATCAATCCCAAAAAACAGAAGAAGAAAAGAAGCTACAAGAATTCAGGCATCATCATTGTAAAATCCTGCAAAGTAAGTTCTTTAATGAAACAGTGATGATTTAATCCTGAGGGCTAATAACAGCTGCTTCTTAGAAACCATTTTGTTTGGGATTTTTTTAGAAATATGTAATTTGGAAATGATGGCAGTTGGGGGCTATTCTCTGTAGGCTTCCAAATAAGGAAAAAACAGGAATGTGACAGCTGAAAAACAGATAGGGGGAGTTTAATTTTCTTCTTCTCACTTCCCGAAACTCCTCCTCTGATGGCTTTATTCTAAAACCTTCTGGCCTCCTGTGTCCCTCCAGATAAGATGTAAAGAAATGGATATCCTTGTATTCTTCTCTGAATGGTACATTTAGATGGAGAACATGGAAGGGTGTAGGGTGGATGAAGGAAAGGCTGTGTAATGTGTAGTTTTGCCCTGCCTTAAAAATAAACATTTAATGAATGACTTGAAATACTATTATGGTCTCAGGAAAGGGAAATATTTTTAAAATAACCATGAGCATAGGATAGGTAGGAAAAGAGGTGAGACACAGAGATATTTGTAAAAGTCTATTAATGCCCTAGTGTGTTGCAGTGGAGAAGTCCTTCTGCACACTCGATGGCATATTATCAAGCAGTACAGGTGAAGAACCCTCAAGCACATGAAGTTCTTCTCGGTAGATTGTGCCCAAAGCACTTTGTTACTTAAATCAACACTCCAGTCAATAAATTAACATCTCCTCTGGTTCTGAAATATAAGACCTCTTTAGTCATTCACTCCTTTAGACTCTCCAGACCTTGGCTTTTCAGTTGGATGGATTATAAATGTTAAACTGCTTTCAGATTTGCATTAACATTATAATTACTGACATGGAAATACCAAGATTTCTAGAATGGCATCTAATCATCAGAACGGCAGGGTCTAAGCTCTGGTACAAATGCAATAAATTCTGAAATGCCAGCTCTGACAAGCCAGGATGAAGACAAATGATTAATCTGTCATTCAACCAAATTAGACGAGTGAGATAAAGCTTCAGCAGATGGTCTGCAAGGGGGTTGTTTTACTACCCCATCCAGGAGCTAAGCCGTTGTCAGCCTCCGAGGCCTGCCATGAGTTTTGCAAATGGGCCAAGGATCTAGTCCCTCCCTCTCCAAATCAACTGCCTCTGGGTCCTGCTTTGAAGACCATTCCTTTCTGCCTCTCATTTTGCATTTACATTATGAGGAAACACCAAGAATTTCAATGCATCATATCTGTCTCTCTCCCCCTCTTATATAGCCCAGAGGAGTGAATAAGCGAGACCAATAAAAGCAATGAGATAAAACAGACTGGAAGAACACAGTCTCATTATCCAGATTTGATTCCCATTCTAACACTGATTTTATCCTATGTTCTGGGTTCACGCAACATACAAAACCCCGATACAATTAATGAAGCATAATTGCTGTATGTGTACTTGCTGCACCCAAAAGCCTATTAAGGTTTCATGTATTGGCCTAGTTCACACAACATGCAAAAGCAGGGTTTCTGCGTCCAGTCCCATTTTAGTGTAGGCTAGCCTGGTGTGCAAACTTTCCCTCAGCTTGCTATGACCCCATGCTGGCTGGGGAATTCTGGGAGTTGAAGTCTACCCATCTTAAAGTTGCCAAGTTTGAAACGCACTGCTATAGAGGACAGCTTAGTAACTCTTCGAACATCAAGGATTTTCTCAGACAAATGTGTCAAACAGAATCAAGGAGAATTTTTGCACGAGAAAGACCTTTGTTGACACAAATCAGCAGCGCCGCTAGCAATGTTGCCCCCCCCCCTCCAATCTGCCACTTCTGATATGCCACATTGCTGAGCTAAAAAAAGGTAAAAAGTAGTTGTGAGGATTGTAGGATGCTAAGCCACTACTTGTCACTTGAAACCGTGATGTACCATTTCTATTTCACACCGCAGAGCCATTGTGTTTTATTTCCCTTGGCTTAAAGATAAATGTGTGGTGTAAATCCAGCCACAGTCTTTGGAAATGTGATGACTGCCGGGGGATTCAAACTAGAATAAAGCAATAAAGGAGTCTTTCGTAAAGTGGTCTTGCATTGCATTAACTTGCTCTCTTTCTCCTTTTCTTTTCTCCTCCTTTCAAATCTTTAACCTCATCTTTAAGATCACCCGAGATTACTCCTTTTTGGATTACATCCTTGGAGGCTGCCAGTTAATGTTTACGGTAAGGATCTTTTTTTTAATTTGTTTTTTAAATTTTTCGATTACAAAAAAACCCAAAACTGTTTTAACATAAAAGTGAAAAAATACAACAAAAAAAGTGTTCATATATCATTATAACAACAAACAATTTCAATTCTATATATGCTTATCTAATGCAAATATTATTCAAGTACATATATATTTTTAACAGAGTTATATGACTATCGTTTTTTTTAACCTACTGTATTTTGTATGAATGAGTCCCATATTTCACTGTACTTGCCCATACGAAGTCTACGTCTATAGGCAATCCGGTCGTAAGTGGCAAATGTAATCAGGTCTTCAATCCATTGAATAAACGGGGCCATTCATTTATCTTTCCAGTGCTGCAATGTCAGTCTTTTGGCCATAGTAAGGGCACAGAGAATCCATTTACATTGTCCAGATGTCAAATTCCATGAACTAGGTATATAGTTCAAAAGAATATTATCCTCTGAAAAATTTAGCTTTTGTCACGCAATCATATTTATATAGTCCACTACTTTCTCCCAAAATTTAGTAAGTATAGGACATTGTAAAAACATATGCTTTAAAGAAGTATTGTCCTTATTACGTCTCCAACAAAATGCTGTTTTTGACAAACCTTTTCTATACAAACGTAATGGAGTCCAGTAAATTCTAAATATTATTTTTGTTGTACAAGTCATAGTTTAAAGTCCATTGACATTCTTGCTATAGAAGTTAAGACACTCTCCTATGGTCCAGGGAATATAGAAAACTCTAATTCTTTATTTCACTCATCCCTTAACATCTCCATATCAAATTGATTTATTGACACCAAATATCTATAGTTTTTTTTTTAATTTTAAAGGATTTAAGTTCTTCTAATATCTCAGGTGTCATGGAAGCTGAAAATGCTGCTGGTTCAAATAATGTTGTTAACAAATGTTGTAACTGTAAATATTGTCATTGGGTTACATCTGATAGTTGATATTTATCTCTTAACACAGAACATGTTAAAAATTCATCTTCATCATCTATCAGTTGGTCCAAAGTCAATATCCTTGCTTCCATCCAATTTTTCCATATCACCATCTTTTCCCCCATTTTTAAAGTTGGGTTTCCCCATAAAGTCAGTTTGGCATGGGAAAAAGGGTCAGATCCTTTTTTATCAGACATTATGTTTCATAGCTTTCTAACTGATGAATTTGTTTCTAGAGATATTAGAGTTTTAGTATATTTAGATCCTAATACTGTCCATCCAACCAAAGGTGTTATATATGTATGTTCCAAAGTTGCTCAAATTGGAAAATTAACACCAGTTGTTGGCTTCTAGTATTTAGTATTCGATAATAGATAAGCATGATGATATAGCTCCGGATTCGGAAGACCGAATCCTCCCTCATTAACTGGTATTCTCAGAATTGAAGAACCCCATAGAAATTTTGTTAACAAAGAATTGATTTTCTGAAAATATCTTTCAGATATAAAAATTGGAATTCCTCTCAGAATATAAATGAATCTGGGAATAGTACTCATTTTGAGAGCATTCACCTTTCCCCAAAGGATGAAGTTTAATGACTCCCATCTATTGATATCTGAAGAAACCTCTCTCTATAGTTCATTTATATTACGTGTTGCTAACTGAGTTATATCCTTTGGTATACACGTATCTAAATATTTAATAGATTTGGTACAAAGACAGAATTTATATTCCTTAAATGAATGGATAATCAAGTTTTCACCCATTGGCATCAGTTCCAATTTGGACCAGTTAATAGAGCATCCTGCTATTTTACAAAGGCATCTATCATTTGTATCAACACTGGAATAGCAGAGTGAGGTTTAGAAATAAGCAAAAGAATGTCTACGGTAAGGATCTTGATGATTCTTCTTTCCATGAAAGCTAACAATATAATCATTATTGTGGCCTCTCGGCTAAATCTCAGCATTAATTAAAGCATCACTAATGCTTGGAAGTTGGAAAGGGGCTTGTTTCACTAAGCAGAAATATGTCCCCTCCACATGGAACCGTGTCCCGCAAGATTATAGGGGATCTGCTGCTCTCTGGTTAGATGAAACCCCAACAAGATTTTTCCCACTGATTTAGCAACACGTTGGAAGGATGAGCCCTAGAGAATAGGTGATGTTTGCATCTGGTAAGAGCCAGGATGGGACCCCCCAGTCTGAGTTCCAGCATGGAAATAGGCAGGATAGAAATGCAAAGAATAAGAACCCAAAGCAATGTTTCTGTTGAAGACTAGAAATGATGTAGGTTATGTTTTGTGAGATGCAGCCCATTCCCTGTAGCTTTTAAAACCGAAACAACCCTAATACCTTAAAGCCTGTCTTGAGTTACGCTTGGCTCCTGGTGGCTTCCTGAATGCCTCCATGTCATTCTTTCTGAGCAGCAATATAGATGCAGCTTGCAGAGATGTTCTTTAGATGTGTCTGCTGGGATGTGTTTTTGACTTCCCAGTCTTCCCAGCCATTCTGGTGTAGTGGTTAAAGGTACTGGGAGACTGTGAGTCCTAGTCCCAGTTTAGGCCCAGAACCAGCCAGGTGACCTTGGGCCAGTCCATCTCTCTCAGCCCCAAGAAGAAGAAGACAAGGGCAAACCCCCTTCCAAAAAGGTTGCCATGAAAACTGCAGGGACATCCATGTAGTCATCAGGAGTCAAGATTAACTCAAGTAAGAGACCCAGTGTGGTGTGGTGGTTAAAGGCAGCAGGCTAGAAAATGGGAGATGGTGAGTTCTAATCCCGCCTTAGGCATGAAGCTAATTGGGTGACTTTGGGCCAGTCCCTCTCTCTCAACCCTAGGAAGAAGGTGGCAGTGGCAAACCACTTCCAAAAAGGTTGCCAGCAAAACTGCAGGGGCTTTGCCAGGAGTCAAATCTGACTTGAAGGCACCAAAAAGGGGGGTGGGGGGAAGCCTTGTCTGCAATTCTGTGATGGTCCCCCACCCAAGGACTAATTGGGCCCAATCCTTTTCAGCTTTCCTGACCAGACAAGGTTGCCCCCCCAATGCCACCTCCAAAGACTTGAAACTTAACTTGAACATTGATACTAAATACAACTTTTATGGTCTCTGTTTGGATTAAGGCCAGACAATTGCTTTCTGGAATGTATATATTTATTTATTTAAAAAATTTATATGGCTACCCATCTTAACTAAAGATCTCTGAGTAGCTAATAAAAACAGTACATTAAATAACCAAAACCAGAAGGTAACACATAATTAAAAATAACTGATGCTTCTTACGAATTGTCTTGCAACAGAAAGCAGACACATAGACTGGGCCATGCTAACATCCTGGCCTCACTGCCCGAGGGAAAAGCTAGGTCTTCAAGGCCTTCTAGAGGTCCATCAGAATCAGGGCCATCCGAATCATGGGAGGGAGGAGGCTTTTCCAAAGGGTGGGGACTGTGGCACTGAAGGCCCACCTTCTTGGTCCCACCAGATGACATTGTTTCAGAGAAGGATCCTGGAGCATGCCTACCTTGCTAGGTCTAGTGGGATGGGCCAAAACCACCAAAAACAGATGATCCTGCAAGGAGTCTGGCCCCGGGCCATGTATGGCTTTAAAGGTGACAACCAGCATCTTGAATTGCACCTGGGACTCTACTGGGAGCCAGTGAAGCTCACGTAGCAGAGGTGTTATGTGAATGTACCACAGGGCTCCCCAAAATGCTTGTGCTGCTGCATTCTGGACTAATTGTAGCTTCTAAATACAGCAACTTTGAGTTAAATCTGCATCAGGGTTTCTCACACTATGGTTTAATCGATCAGATTGGGAATCTTGGGTGATGCACGGGGATTATTTTGATCTACCATGGCATAGAGGGGAATTACACCTAACGGGTGTGGGTTTGAGGGTGTGGAATCCATCCATTTCAATTCGGATTGCTGTTGTGGTCTGAAGTTCCACAAAACAAGTGACATCAATCCAGCTCCTGGAAAGTAAGGAAAGTGATGCAGCAAACCAGTGAACTCAGTTTATTTGGCCTAGAAACCCACAACCAGGCTGGACTTGCTTCCTCTCAAACACATCAACCATTTTTGCTACAACTTCTTATGCATGTTTCCTTGGTAACCCCTTTACTTAAGCAAATGAAGAATTATGTTCCAATTAGGCACATACAAGCAGGGGTGGAACAAAGCATGATGGTGCCTAAGGCAGAAAATCCAAATTTTCTTTCAGACATTTTCACTCTTAATTAACTTGGGACACCCTGTCCCAAGAAGGCGTTCGGTCAAACTTTCTTGACCAAACCAAGAATTGAGGTTCAGCTTGGATGGGAGAACCTCCTGGGCAGACCCAGGGCCCCAAATCTTGAAGCAAAGAAAGGTTACGTTACAGCTGAATTTAATATATGACTGTATCCCCCGTTATGAAACGGTAGGCAATTGAGGGGGGAGGACATTGGGATTGATATTATTTGAACCATCTGGGGCAAGAGGTGCCCTTAAATTATTTCTACCCAGGGCTGGCAGCTTGAAGGGGTTGTGGACCACACTTAAACATTTTCCATGGCTATGAGGGTCGCCATGGATGATGGTGAAAAATGGGCACATTACCTGTGCTAGGCTGGGATTTTCTCATTTTTATCCCCCAACTTTTGGTAGACCTAGTTTGAGCTTAGAGGCTAATCATGGTCTGGCCTAGAAAATACTGGGATGGGAAGCTACCAAGGAATATCAGAGCTATAGATGAGAAGTTGAAAACCATCCGAGAAGAAAGGAGACGCAAACCATTTTCTTATTATCATGGATGTGTCATAAAGTCATCAAGAGTCAGGCCTGACTTGAAGGAAACATTGCCTTTCATCCATACCTGACTGTGTCCAGATGCTTCCTGCTGATTTCAACATTGCTGGATTTTATGAAAGGTTCTTGGAGCTTCAAAATGATCCCGAAGAGTTATCTCCAATGCTGCAGCCATAAGATGCATCTCCCTGGCTTAAACTAGAAGGCTTCCCCACTTGAACCCTTTGCCTTTTATAGTTTCAAAGCTGCTGCTGCTGATGCCACAAAATCGTTTTGCCAGGAATTGTCTCCAGAAACGGCCTGAGAATCCCACGGCTGCCATCATTCCAGGATGGGGATGGTTTCTGATCATGGCCCAAGAACTCATGGCAGTTTGTGGTGGTGCCTGTGGAGTGTGGTCAAAAGAGTCAACATGGCAGGCATGACAGTGCAATCAAAGCATGCCACGCAGATTAAAAACAAACAGAGCTTCCATCACACCATTGTGGCTGCCATCTTGACTTTTTTTGACCACGTCCTGCAGACACCCCTGGCACTTTGTAAAAAAACCAAAAACCCTTCTCCCATTTCTGAACACGTGGTTCTTTGCTTTACAAGATGCTTCCATTATTTTGGATCACTGACAACATTCCCAACAAAATTTTGGTTTGGCTACCTTACAAACGTGCTTTTAGAATTGACCATGCACATAAAAATCAGGTGGAGCGTCAATGGCACCATCACAGCTGCCATCTGGACTTCTTTGACTTATCCTGCAGATATCCCCGGCTTTGCGCTTGCTTGTTTTCAGGGATTGCTTTCTTGGGCTCAAGAAAATAGGGGAAAAAATCTGAATGATACAGAGCAGGGTTTCTCAACGTTGGCGACTTGAAGACGTGTGGACTTCAGGTCGCCACGGTTGAGAAACACTGACATAGAGAATCTCTGGTGCTTCATGGGGATCCTGCCCTAATTTGAACGAGATTCGGAATTAAAACTTCTGCATTGTTCTCCCTGGAAAATTTGCCAATCTCTCCTGTGCGTGCAATGGAAGATTTTCCTCTCATTGCCCCTCAGGTTGGATCCTGGCTTGGTATCCCAGCAAAGGGGTGAATTTTGGCCCTCCAACCCCTCGTCCCAAACTACTTTTTCGAGGTGCAGCAGGCAGGAGTTTTGTAGCCGTGTACACAAACGTGGGGCTTCAATTTTTATTTGTTGGGTTGGCTTAATGAGACACGCAGGGAAAAGGGAGGAAGCGTTGCCATAGAGACGGGAACGATTCTCGAGCACAAATGTGTTATCCGTGCAGTGCGGACTGTTGCATAATGGCGCAGTTGCAGGGCAGCCCCAAAGGCAAAAGCGGGCGCTGGGCATCTGTCGGAAGCTTAAGCGAGTGAAGACGCCGGCACCCTCCCCTGCAGGGTTGGCTGGGGAGTTCTGGGAGTTGAAGTACCCGAAGGGGAAGGAGAGGGAGAGGAGGAGGCACAGGGGGCGGAAACGTGGCTGGGTTAGGATAGGGTACTAAGGCATGGTTTAGTTCAAGAGTTTAGGGAGGGAATGGATTTAAGGGGTGAATTTAGGGGGTGAATGGATCATTTTGTGCTGCCCTCTTCCTGAGTTCCCCAGTGTCCGATTCGACTCCTGACGGCTTTCCAGGCACCTTTGCGTCGTTTCCTTCCCAACAACACAGAAATGGCACAACGCTGCCTTCTTCCAAGCTGCTTTTCATAGCCTACAGGACTGAATCTTCTATCCAAGGACCGACCAAGTTCAGTCCTGTTTGCTTTTTGAGATCAAATAAGGTCACCTGGTTGTGGCCACCTAACTGGGCACTTAAAGTCTTCTTCAAGTCAAGCTCGACTTCTTTGTGGACATATTGGTGCTGTTACCTTGGCTTCAGTAGCGTGACCTTTTTCCAGGGTGTTCTTCAACTTACCTGCCTGGTCTGCAGCTCTGGTACTCCCTGGTGGTCTCCCATCCAAATGTTAACCAGTCCTGACCCTGCTTAGCTTCTGGGCCCAGATGAAGTCAGCCAACTGGGTGCCAGCTCTTGAGATGAAAAGATCAAACAGCGGGGATCTGTATTGAATGATCCTGTTTAACCTCTAATTCAGCATACAAGACTTTCTGGTCAAAGGAAGAGAAGGGGGCATTTCTCATTTTCATCAGTAGCGCTGTATCTCTCAGCCAGCCTTGCCTTTCCCACAGAGCAATTTCAGGAATAAAATGATGGCTATTTTCCATCTTTCCACGCAGGTTGGAATTGACTTCACGGCATCCAATGGAAATCCTCGGGATCCGACATCTTTGCACTACATTAACCCCATGGGGACAAATGAATACCTTTCAGCTATCTGGGCAGTAGGGCAGATTATCCAAGACTATGACACGTGAGTGGCACGGAATAGGTCACCCAAAGAGTGCGTCGGGTATGTGTTTAAAACCTTAGGCGAAGAGTTGTCAGCCATGATCGCTTGAATGGAGCCTTCATATCCAAAATTAGTCTAGTTGAAGTGTCTAGAAAAGAAAAAAGATGGGTGTGGGGGAGAGAAAGCCAGCAGAAAGCCATTATCTTCATGCCCTCTTGGTGGTGTTTCAAAAATATTTAGTCAGACCCAAGAAATGGGATGGACTTAATTCTGAACCAAGAAGGGTCTTCTTAAATCACACACTGACTTGTTCACAGTCCCTCTTCCCCTCCAGTCAGTAAGATAACTAGGGCTGGGCATGGGGTTCTTTTAAAGTTTCTAGTCCTTATGATGGTAGAAAAAAAGAAAGAAACGTGCCATTCCTACACTTGTTGCATTTACCTAAGTTGCAGAAATCTCCATTTTTCTTCCATTCATCATTCGGCATTTGCGCTAGAGTTAGGGATTGGGGATGTGCAAAATGTTTCCATCAGACCACTCTGGTTTTTGAAACACCCTGGGGAAAGACCTGGGGGAAAAAAAGGTTCTATGTGAACATCAGTTCTGAGTGGCAAACGGGCTGATTTGAGCATTTTCAGATGTGGCTTGAAAACCGAGCTTGAAACAGCCCTTCAGGCCCTTGGCGGTTGCTTTCACAGTTGAGATGAAGCATTTTGCACGCCGGTTCCAAATAGAGAGTGCTCGGATTCAAGATGTTTTGCACACTTCTATTAGGGATGGGAGAAGCTGGCACTGGCAAAGTGCATTTCCTCACCTGGGCCTCTCACATTTGTTCTGTTTCTTCTTGATTCTTTTGCAGAGACAAAATGTTTCCTGCCTTGGGATTTGGTGCTCAACTACCACCAGACTGGAAGGTAAATAGAGGCCATTGGCCATAGAGTGTTTCGTGCTGACTGCTTGTGCATCTTTAGGTGGCATGAGACTTTCAGTGGTTCCTTCTTGGTCCTGAGCCAAGGGGATGGTCCTTCAGCACTCAGAGAGCTGTTCTGACCAAGGTAAATTGACTTCAACTCCCAGAATTCTTAGCAACAGCCAGGTTGGCTGGGGAAGTCTGGGAACTGGATTCCACACCTTTGCAAAGTGCACCAAGGTTGAGGGCACCTAAGTCAATATCCTAGACTAATAGAATCATCATCATCGTCATCATCATCAAATAGGGAAACTGAGGTTCAAATCCCTACTCAGTCCTAGAGGCCATTGTCTCAGTCCTTTGAGCCTCTCAGGGGCTACGTTCATACAACCCCTTAACCTGATTACTCAACCTAGTGGAGTAGGGTTCTACACAATATATGGAATCAAAACCTAACTAAACAACCTGGGTTTACACACCATGCCAAACCACAACACATTCACCAAGTTGTGGAAATGCATCTGTTAGGTCTTTGTCTGATTGCCATTATCATCCTGCCCAGCCTACCTCACAGGGTGGTTGTGGGGAAAATTGGAAGAGGGAGTGCTATGCATTGCTGTATTTTGTGCCTGTAGGAAAGGGGGGGATAACCAGTGAAGAAATACATTTGGTGCTGGAGGAAGCACATACAGATTTACAAGATTCTGTCACTATGGCTATTCTAATAAAAGTAGCTTTAGGCCTACATGGTCCCTGTTTCTTAGTCTGGTCTACCTTATAGGGCTGGGTTTCCCAGGTTTATCTGTGTAATGGTATGTGGGAATGACAGGAGGAAGAGCTGCAGACAAGGCGACCATCAGGCAAAAGGTGTCTCACCCCACAGAAGGAGGGAGGGCGTGGGAAGCGTCTCAGAGGGGACCCTCCCTCATTTTCCAGAGAGTAAAAGGAGAGAGGGGAGAAATACTCTCAAGTCTTGCAAGATTCTGTTACTGTAACCTTACAGTAAAGATCAAGTTGGTACTCCTAGTTGTGCTTATTGTCTGGACTACCTCGGAGGGCTAACAATACGTGGGGCAGAACTCAGTTAAAACTTCTAAGAAAATGTCTGGAAAGTTTCATTTTCACCCTTCCCCTCTTGAACTGGGTTGCATAGCTTTTTCCAGGCCAAAGGTGAAGGGGGAATTCAGTCTTTAGAAAATGATTAGATTTCCCCCTGTGGTCTTCCCCATTTATTTCGCCTCCCTGTTTGGGCAGTCAGAGAGTGAAGTTTGTAAAATCCATTTGTACAGCGGCGCCAGGGTTGAATAGTAAAACCTCAGTTTTAGGTCTTGGCTGTTCTCTTAATGGCGGAGCTTTCTGGTAGAAATCAATGTGCAATTGATTCTGACTGCTTCTTTGCCATTTTGATGAGGGTTTGGCATAACAGGCACCCTCTGCACAGGAGTGATGGTGATGGTAATGATAAGAAGAAGCATGTGAGGTTCGGCTAAGGCATGACTCACCCCTCCCTGGAGCATTAAACGGTATTTTGCCTGTCTTTTTCCTCTTTGCAATGAGTGCAGTCACTGTCTTGGTTCTGAAGGTGACCACTTTGTTGCTCCTGACATTTTAATGGAATTTAAAATGAAGTGGAAGGAAAGAAGGATGGCTGATGTGCTATTTTGTTTCTGAAGGTTTAAGATAGGAAATCTTTCTGCCCAAATGTGTTGAAACGATAATGTTCATTTTCTTGCCATATGCAGAAGAAAGGCTCTGTCTTTATTTACTAACGCTGCTGGTTTCAATCTTAAATCCAAATTATCAGGCAAAGTTTGTAAGAGACATTTGCTATCTGATTAACTGGTGCTGGGAAGAAGGAGAAATGTCAGGAGGGGCAGTATTTAAAAGTTCAACTGTTGGGCTGAATACAGACATAGAATCAAAGAATTAGAGGGAAACTTGGCAGTCTTGTAGTCTCACTTTCTGGTGGAAGAGACTCCCTGCTATCACAATTCTGGTGTATTGTTGTTAATCTGAATTAACAATAAGCGAGGCAGATTGTTCTGTTATCAGATCTTTTGTACCTGCTTCTTGGTGTTTACTCACCATCATCTTTGCTTGTCATTTGAACTCGTTGCTTTGCAACCTGACAGAGTAAAGGGTAAAAGCATCGTTTGTTTAACACCCCTTCAAACGACAGACAGGCTACTAACTTAGCTGTGAATAGTCTCTTTTTTCCCTTTCCAACCCAACAGAATGTTGGAAAGAAGTTATGTAAAAGACTCAGGACTCCATCTGTCAGCAGGTTTACTCTCCAGTAACATAGCAGAATGAGACCAAATTTGGTGGTGGAGAGGAAACCAGCAAAGGAAAGATCCTGTTCAAAAACAGGCCAGATGTGGTTTGGAGTTGTAGAGAAAAACATTCCAGAAAAAAAACTCAGATGCATCCTTATGGGACAGGGAATTGGGCAGTGGCTCATAATGTGCCAACTCCTCCATGCCAAGCCCCTTCCTCCTCCCTTAGTCACATGACCTGATGTAGAGTGTATGCACCCTGCCTTGTGCATCCTGATGCACACTTGCACACACCAGTGCAACACAAGGGGAGAGCAGAAACACGCACAAATACAACACATTACTTGTTATACGGAACAGAGGTGCCTCCAAAGGGCTCTTTTGAACAAGGTCACGGTGGGGGGACAATCAGATCTCTGGGGGATGTTGTTTCAGGGAACTGCAACAGAGAAGGCCCGCTTCCTAGGTCCCATCATATGACCCTGTTTAATGGATGGGACCCGGAACATGCCAACTGTGCCCAATTGTAGAGGGCAGAAACTATGGAAGACAGATGGTCGCTCAGTTAACTAGACCCTATGCTGTGAAGGCATTTATAGATAGTTACCAGCATTTTGAAGCCTATTGGTAACCAGTGGACTCATGAAGTAGTGGTGTTACAGGAGCATAATGTAGCAGGAGCATCACTACCTGTGCCATCAAATTCTGCACCAGCTACAGCTTCCGTGTGGTCTTCAAGAGCAATCCCAGTGGAGCATGTTGTAGTAATCCACATCTCCCACATCACTGGCTCTTTTGAATTACGGCCCCTTGGTCTGTAGCTGGTAGATGAGACCCCAGGCAGCTCAGAGCTTTATAGCATTCCTATACCTATAAACTTATAATTGAGCTGAAGGTCTCAGCAGGTTGAAGACAACTGACAACTCACATTTGAAATGTGCCTATAGATATAACATTTTCACATTTTAGGACTTGATATCCCCTTGAGAACGGTTGCCCTTAGTTTTTGCCCCTTGCATAACCTCCAAGATAAGCTGTCTCCTGTTTTCTATGGGTGGCACGTCATAAAACCCAAACTCAGATACCGTGTGACCGGGACCAGCATATAAAAGGAAATGAACATTCAAGATAAGGAATGGATAGATCCTGCTTTGTTCTCCCGATGCTCCTGTTGCTATGGTGCTGCGCAATGCTTTCACAGGACTGAGAGGAGTAAGACAGTAGACAGTGGAGTTGTGCTGCAAATGTCAAAGAACATCTTGGAACTCCAGCTGTTCCTGAAAGGGAAGAGTGAGAAGCAGTCTGGCGGGGCTGTAGGAAAATGCTCGGTGGGTTTGCTTCCCCTAAAGTTTCACATGGACAGGATAAGTTTGGTAATCCTTTATGGGCTTTTTGCTGACACCAGGACTGAAAGGTTTGATGATTTATGGATTTGCCTATAGATAAGGGGTGGGTTATGGGACGAAGAGATATTTGTTTATAACCTTATAAGGGGTGAAGAGTTATCAAATTTGTTTATACTTGTGATGAAGATGGGAAGTCACTTCTTTATATATTTTTTTTTCTTTTTCTTACATTTTCTTTTTCTTTCTTTGCACTTTTTATTCTTTCCCTCTCTTTCTCCAAGTTTACTTTGTATTTGCTTTTACTATTGTAATAAAAATTGCCAATAAAATTTTTTAAAAAATAAATGTTAACATAGAGTGTAGAGACTTTGCTACCCTGTGAAGCTGAGGCCATAACTATTGGCCCAGTCCACGGTTTTGGTAGTGTGGGTGGCACGGTGGTGACTCCCGCCCCCCCCCCCGCAAAATGCTACCGCTGTTCAGTGTGTATTTGTGCTTTTGCACTGCAAATTTCTGCTGGCAAACCTGTGCTGTCAGTGCTTTGTTCCTGCATGTTTAACAGCTCAAAATGTATAATTATTATCAGATTAATTATAGTTGAAGCAGCGATGAGCTTTGGGGCTGATAATACACCAGGATATTAATTATAGTTATTCCTAACCCTCAACCCTTTGGGGAAGAGGGGAATAGAACCATCGTCTCCTTTTGTCTTCTGTTTGGCGAGTTAGCAACTTCATAGTTCATTTGGGTTCTTAGTCAACCCGGTGTTTACCCCTCCCAGTCAGTTTCTCAGTGCCAAAACAGTGCAGCTCATGAAAGCCTATGTTTTTTAATAAGATTTGTTTGTGAGAAAAGGTGCTTCCAGTTTCCTGATTTTTCCCCCTTTGGTAGTTAGGACACTCTGGTTTGGGCATAATGCTTTTCTGTAATTGATTTATGCAAATTCACCTTGACTCCCCTTTTTCCTTTTCCTTTTGTTTTGAATTTGGAAGCTAAAGTTAATTAGATCCATGCTTCTCAACTGCCCTCCAAAATTCGTAGGCCTGGAAGTCTAATAACAGTAAAATAATAATTGTATATAATAATTACAGCATTTACAAACATGATGTAATCAAAAATTCAATGGGTATCAAACAGTGGTCAATGCAGATTTTGAAAGAAAAGGATGAAACTGTGGGTCATATAATTAGAGGATGCAACAGCTGAGAATGACTACATGTAAGCAGTATCACAATAGCTGCTATGATCCATTGGCATCTATACAACATTTCCAAATTTCCCAACAGAATTGGAAAAGTTACTGAAAATGATGATGCTACAATTTTATGGGACTTTTGCATATAAACTAATTGTCAGTTAGAATACAACATGTAAGATATTAAGATATAACAGTAATAAAAAAGAAAAGAGTTATTTTTGTCGATGTTTTGATAGCAGAATCAAGGAAAAAGGATCAAAAAACAATTACAAAATATAGAGATCTAACAACTGAAATGGTAGATTATAGAAAAGAATTTATGGTGCATTAGGCAGAATAACAAACAGATTAAACACATTTTTACTTGGAATATTTCTGACAAATGGGAAAAGTGATATTATTCCAGGCATCAAGGATTGGCTTTTGGAAATGTGTAATTTATCCATTTTAGGAAAGACTATATTTTCAACTGATCAGAAAATGAAGCAATAGGTTCTTCTTTGGTACAGATTTCATGCTATTTTATGTCAAGACAGTAGTATTTTTAAGGGTTTTTTTTATCCTTTCCTTAGTTGATAATAATATACTAATTATAAGGCATTTTTACTAAATCAGGGATTTCTGCATGTTTATTATATATACTTCGATATTTAGTATTGGTATTTTAATTTTTTTTCTGGTTTTTCTTCCATTGGGGGGTTCTTTTCCTTTTCTTCGTTCTGTTTAGTTTCATTCATTGTTTATTAATTCTCTTTAGTATTTATCTTTTTTTTTATTCTTTATCTTTTGCATTTTTGTACTCTGTTTATTTTTTGTAATCTTTCAATTAAAAAAACAATAAAAGGAAGTACTATTAAAACCAAACACAAATGTATATCTTACGAAGTGACTTGAATAATTTCTAGATTCCTGGTTAGAACTCAAACTTCCAGAGAATATCACTCAAAGATGTGATTCTTTCTGTTCTTTGTACTGTGTTTATTTGTTGATGAATAGAAAGATGATGATGACGACGACGACGACGACGACGGCCTATATTTTTCTTCTCATTGGCAAACTGATCTGTGGTTCTCTTCGTCTGCATCTTTTGTGTATTTTGACATGGTCCATTTTGCTTCCGAGCTGAAAGGCAGGATGAAAGAAAGAAAATTCTGCTGGTTGTATAATGGATAGTGCAGGCTTTGCTGTAAGAAAAGGAAGTTGCAGAGAGTTGGACAGTCTTGCACAAGCATACGTCGTCATTGGTTGCATGAGCTGAATACCGTATTAACGAAACCGTATGACAACGTAGCCTCGTTTCCAATTGGGCATTCCAGCAGAATTCACTCTAAAGTGATGTTTGCACTGTCTGTTGAGCCATAGCATGTACTTTGCAAACCACAGGAGTGAAACCAAAATCAAATTGCATTGCACTGTATGTCTTAAGCAAACAGAAGTACCATGGTAAGTCATAATTTAGTTTCTTTGGGCTTAGGACGTGGTACGAATGCAGCTACTGTGGTTTGTTATCTGTGGTCTATGGTTTAGGATATCTTGTGAACATGGTCCCAAGGCTTGTCCTAAAGGTTTGATGTCAGAGGTGCTTCCGGCTTATAAAAAGCCAAGATTTAATCTGTTTTTCCCTTTTCGTTTTTTTGCAGGTTTCTCATGAATTTGCTATTAACTTTAATCCTACCAACCCTTTTTGCTTAGGTAAGTGCATCTACAATGGCGTGAAAGTGAGTCCTCGAAACCCCAAACTCTTTGGAAAGTCATAAAAGCTCTTTGACAAGTCTGCCCAAGTGGCCTTCTAAAGGGACTGGCTTTTTTTGAGGGTCCAAAGTGCTTCTGGGTGAATTCAGAAGACAGATAAAAGATTCAGACAGACACAATTTAGGGATAATTCAAAACTTCCCAAAACATTAACGCTGACGTTTTAAATCATAGTTAATACTGATATAACACCTTTCCTTTTTTTTCTCTCTTTAATGATCTAAGGTATCTAAACATTGGAGTGTTAATAATCTTTAGTCAATGCTCAACAAATACCACTGTGTCAGAATAATATAATGTATTATGTGTGTTTTACAACAATATCATGATGCTAATAACGATGCTGTCCAATCATGTCTGATTCTTGGTGATTCAATACAATAATCATAATTGAACAATATAGTAATATACAATATAATAATCATGATGAAAAAGAACTTCCAAAAACATGAATCTCAGAGGTGCTTCGATGCTCATAACAATGTTTTGGTTCATACATTATATACACTATGGTGCATTTTAAACATAGTTCATTTAATAAACCTGATTTATTGAATCTTTTTGGCTGGGTCTGCACAACATGCTACGGTGAAATGAAACCAGTCACATCATCCCTTAATGGGATGTGAGAATCTGGCCGTGGGGTTTTCATTCAGCCCAGTGGACCTGTCAGTCTTCTGCCCCAGATTACGCAATATTTGTGTACTGGAGCACAAAGCAGTTACACTGCAGTTAAGGAGCACAAGAGGACGTATCTTTCCCAGCGTGCTGAACCCCAAATGTGCCAGCATTCCAGTTCCTAACCCTCATGGCTGAGAGTTGGTTTATCTAGCACAAGAGTTTCTTAATCTTTAATTCAATTCCATTCCATTTCAATTAATCTTTTTTTAAGATGGCTTTAAATACTGTGAACTGCAGGTAAAGTTAATCCAAGTTCTAAAAATGTGGCTTTTCTGTAAAGATCTCATTGCAGAAAGGAAATTGGTGCTCTGAAATTGTAGAATGCCTTGTTCCTTTTACTATATCCCAGTATAATTCAAGGAAGGAACAGTAGTAGGTTATGGCAGTTTGCTTGACTACAATAAGCCTCAGAGACTCAATTCATACTTTTTCTGTTTTATTTGTTGGAAACATCTAATCATCTCAACAAGAGATCCCTTCCCAAGAACCAAATGGATTAGGAGTAGGGATACACACAAAACAGGAAAATATATTTTGTTCTGAATCCAAAACTAACCAGTGTATTCCAGAAGTTCTGCATGGTTGGGCTTGGTTTAGTGGAAGCAAAACCCAGAATCTTTCCATTGTTCTGGGTTTCACATGAAACAAAGTCCAGAGGGAACGCCGAGTGATTGTACAGGGCGAGCAGGGCAAGGCCGACGCCCGTCACCCCCTTTCTCTCTTCTGCAGCTCTTAGTGGGCATATCCCACCGGTCTACCTGCCCCCCCCCGCTGATCTTCCCGGCGTTTCCCTTCCCCCCCCCCGCCTTCCATCAGCTGCCGTTGCTACCAATGTCCTGCTCAGCTTCCTGATTCATTTATACAAATATTTATAGTCTGCCTGTTTCCCAAAGGACTCAAGGTTCTTTATTACGCCCCAGAGTGAAAATCCAACAAATAAAGGCCATCAAGAACCGAACAGATGGAGCCTAGTACCATCTGTTCCCAAGTGCTCTATGGAACAAGAATGTTTTAAAGGCCTTCTTAACAACCGAGAGGGAGGGCATTCCTTCTCTTGGGGACAGGTGCCGAGAAGGTGCATTGTGAGGTTCACCTTCTGTGGAAAGACTCAGCACTCTTTCTCTGAATTCACCCAATTCACTCCTTCAACTTTGGGAGGACAATCTTAAAGGGTGGACAGCTCTGGGGGTGCAGGTATCTTGTCCTTATGACATTTAGGTTTGAAAAGAAAACTCAGCAGGTAGACTTCTGCTGGCAAACAGGTGGGTGCCCATTGTAGGAGGAGAGCCGTGTTAGCCGATGGCAGTGTTTCTCAACCTTGACGACTAAGACGTGTGGACTTCAACTCCCAGAATTCCCCAGCCAGCAAAGGTTGAGAAACACTGGTCTACGGTAACCCAAAATCAGAACGAGTTTGGTAACACCTTTTCCAATTAACAAATTTTATTAGAAGCAGAAGTTTTTGGGAGCTGCAACTCCCAAAAACTTATGCTTTTTAAACAAATGTGTTAGTCTGAAAAAGTGCTACCAGACTTCTTCGGATGAACACAGTGTGGTTCCCAGAAGGCTAGTCAGATTGTGTATAATGGTTACGGCTGGACTGGGAGGAGAAAAGAAGCCTGGGGGATTTGGAATCAGGCACTATCTCTTAGTCCAGACTACCTCGCAGGACTGTTTTCGTGAGGAAAACCTGGAAGAGGGAATGTTATATATATGATTTTGAGTTCTAAGAGGGAACATGGGATATAGATACAGTATAAGAAAAGAACAAATAAACAATACAAATTAATCTATTTCATGTATTATGGTAACGAACGGGGATGAACTTATAATTGATCCATTTTCTGAGTAGTCTTCCAGGGCAATTGCCAAAGCAGAAATAAATTGGAAAGCCTTTTAGTCCATTAAATTAAGTTTCCTTGATAAATCAAACTAAGTCATCATCAAAATACAGGATTATATTTTATCTTTTCCTGGCCCAAGGCAAGCTTTGAAGTATATCTCACAGAACAGTTGTGAACATAAAATGGGAGGATAACCATGTATTCTGGCCTCTACGACTATGGAAGAAAACAAAAATAAAAATGAATAAAAATAAGAGGCCACCAGCTTCCAAGATTCTTTAAATGCCATGGGGGGGGGGGGGCGGGAAACAATGCAAACTAACTGGAAAAAGAGAGAGAGAGAGAGAGAGAGAGAGATGTCTGTCTGTGAGGCCTTTTCATCTAAGCTCCAACAATATCGGAGATAATGATTGAGTTCACACTATGGTTTAACTGTAGCCCATTGAATAAATCAGTGTTGGGTGAGTTCAAAAACCCAGGGCTTTTGAACCCTAATAGTTGCATTGATGTAATATCCCAGGCCAGTCAGTCAAAGGAAACTAGGATGTGGGTTGGTGAATGAACCCTCTCAACCCCTGGCTGAATAGAAGAGAAAAAGGGAAGGAAATAAGAGATTTTAGGCAAAGTACTTGAGGAACACAGGGTTATTCAATCAGAAGGGGGCTTCCCTTGGGATGGAAATGGATTTTGCCTGGCATGAGTGCCATTGGGAATTGCCACATTCACGCTGCCTCCTCTTCCGCTTCTGTAAAGGTGTCGAAGGTATCATCCAAGCCTACTCGAGTTGCCTGCCTCACATTCGCTTTTACGGACCAACCAACTTCTCCCCCATCATTAATCACGTGGCTCGGTTTGCAGCCCAAGCAACCCAACAGGAGTCCGCCAGCGTAAGTTCCCTTTTTCTGTCCTCCTCTTTGTTTCTCTCCCCCCCCCCTTATTGAGTGAGCAAAAGCTCATTCAAGTTGGCACCATGGAGCACGCAGGAGGGCAGCAGCGGCTGGAAGACCAGGTGGCTAAACACCTCTCAGACAATGCTGTTCTGTGGTGCAGGGATGGTCTTTTGAGCTATCCAGCACCTGGCTGACTGGATTCTGCTGTGAATGCTTAGGGAAACTCTTTTTAGAGCAACCAGCGTTTCAAGCAAGTGAGCTGTTGAAGCAAGTCTGAAACTTATATTCTCAAGCTTTAACTTTTGCACGTCTGGTCTCTAGCTTTCTGTATCCTGCCCAAAGCATGCTTTGCATTTCACGTGCTGCCACTGTGAAATGAGTGGTGACATATTGGTTGTGTTGACAAATACCTTCCTGATGTTATAAATGATAATGCAAATCAAACGTTTTCTTCTGCATGCAATCCATTCGCCTTCATGAAAGAAGGTAAGTAAGCCAGAAAGCCTTGTCATCCAAACCTGAGTTAATGCTGCCATGCATCTAATGAGTCTAGATTTACAAACCAATAGCAACTACCTCTGGTTTAAAGGTGGTTTATAGCTCTGATTTGTCTGTGCACATACTCGTAAGCTTCAGTTCCAATGTCCTGTGAAGCTAACTTAGTTTGGTCTTGAACAAATGTGACATAGAAGCCCACTGGCAAAATTCTGCTTGGATGTTGCATAACCATCTCCAAGTCCTCCTTGTACAGATCCTCATTCAGATTCACACCACCTGTAGAAAGAAGCCTCCTGTACAATCAGCTGAGCCCTGTAATTATTTGCACTATGGGGAGACATGTTCTTATCTTCCTGATGGATCTAATCAGAATGTGATTTAATTCACATTTCATTTGGGCTACTCCACTCGTTTGAAATCCCTCCATCCATCTGCTCCCTGTGTCAGAATTCATACATCCTTTGAAAGGGGCAGGGGAGTATCCTGCAGGTCTCACCGAGAACAGAAGAGTGCTAATCAGATTAAAACTGCATGGCGCTTCAGTTTGATGATGATAATTAAATGTCTAAAATGCTATATGCAGCAAGAGATATCTCCTTGCCAATCCTGAACCTGGTCTTGTCTTTAGAGAAGGGGTTTTTGATTATGTTTGATAATCCTTACTCCCCTGGTGACTTGTGATATCACAAAGGGTGGGCAACCTGCAGCCTTACTTTGGCTTAATTTCCAAAGCCCTCTGCGAGCAAGTCATTTCAGGTCTGTAGCAAAAGCGCCCTATCCTAGCCTGCTGAGTGAAAACAAAGAAAAAGAAAAGGGGGTCAAAAGTCAGGGGAAAAAAAGTGGGTATAAAATAAAGATGCAGCCTCACGCACTTTGGGCTCTGTTCCCATTCCTGCTTGCTTATACTTCATTGGCCATTGTTGGAGCAGAAAGGTAGACTGAATGTCTCTTTGATCTGATCTAACAGGGTTTATGTTCTTGTTTTAAGAACATACACTTCTATCATTTAGATTTTAGAGGTGAAAGGAAGACTGAAAACTTTTATGTCTGGAAAACTGTAGACATAAATAAGAGTCTCTATTGAGTTGAGTCTGACCTGTAGTGATCTCATGGGCATGTCATGCTGTTTCCTGAGCTTAGGTTTTTAAAATTTTATATAATAGTACATAAACACAATGCTTTATTTAGTAGTCTCTGTCTGCGAATGAACTGCCATGGGTCCAACTTAAAAGAAGGAATGAGGCAACAATGGTTTGGAGAAGACTAAGCTATATTAACTGACAGCAGGTTCTCCAGGATCTGAGAGAGGCATCTTCCCCAGCTCTTCCAGGATGATGGTGGAGACAGTAGCTTGGACTTTGGGGATGCAAAAGTGAGAGCCTTATTAGTATTGGAGTTTCTCCCCTCCACACGCTTTCCAAGCAGTAGCAGCCCTCCAGATCTCAAGCCAATTGAGCTAAAATCCAACTCTTCCTTCTCCCTGTTCCTTCCATATGCAGCTCTTCTGGTGATTAAAAGATATACAGGCAAAATGAAATATCAATAGCTTAACCTCCTGGCCATTTAGCCTAGAGGTGTGTGATTAGATAATTCAGCAATTCATTCCTTGGGAGATAGACCAATCTCAGCAGACAGAAACAAAATCAAACTTTGTTTAGAAACATATATAGAGGTGGGGACATATATTCACTTTAAGCATTAAAATGCAGATATTTAGAGAAGATAATAAATTCCAGGACTGTAAAGATGCTGATAAAACAGGTATTTAAAAGTGTGTAAAAAGAAAATGTGGTGTTCCAGATGGACCACAAGATGGTGCTGCTTAGCTCCAAAACAAGAAGGCATAGAGAATTCTCTAATTAACATAACTGATTATAATACAGTGCTAGGAAGGAAAGGATGTTTTCTGGAACACAGTCTGGAGAATGAATAAAACCATTCCCTTAGAATTAGAAAGCTAACACCCAAAACAAATATCAAAATCCTAACATAAATTATCCTAAATTACCATAAATTATTCAAAATCCTATGGCTGTTCTTCTGCCCAGACCTTGGTGGCTTGAGTTAGCAACACCGCTTCAGTGGCCCTTCAGTCAGTCTTGTATTGGAAGATGAGCCCCATAGATCAAGGCTTTCAATGATGCCCAAGAAAACCTCCTGGGACAGCTCTTCCAAGAATGGAAGGAGAAGAAAATTAGTAGCCCCTAGTCCTAATAGCTTCATAATCAAGAGGCAAAAGACCTTCTAATAATATTTTCCTAGAGACAAGTATCCATGCATCCACGTCCTAAGTTGGGCTTCCCAGTGAAATCAGTGATGTGCTAGATGGGCTGTTCTCCTGAGCCATGTTGCTTCCACTATGAACAGATCTCTCCTACCTTCTGATGGTCTATCTGAAATATGCACAAACCCACTTTGGTGGTCTAATACAAATGCACCTGCCACCTCCTGCTGGGCGATCTGATTTTCTTCTCTCCTCTCCCTTTCCAGCAATACTTCATCCTCCTGATCATCACTGATGGCGTCATCAGCGACATGGATGAGACACGGCATGCTGTTGTACAGGCCTCCAAGCTGCCCATGTCTATTATCATCGTTGGGGTTGGGAATGCAGACTTTGCAGCCATGGAGTTTCTCGATGGAGACAACCGCACGCTTCGGTCGTACACAGGCGAGGAGGCTGTGCGGGATATTGTCCAATTTGTGCCATTCCGCGAATTCCGCAGTGTAAGTGCAGGAGAATGCCTCATTTGCATTAGTGTGGGCTGGAAGGAAGGAAGGAAGGAAGTGTGGGCTGGAAGAAAAACTTGGTCAATAGTTAAGGAGCTGAACTTGTAAAAATATCATCTTTAAGATGGAACTATAGCAGTGCCCTCCTTGGTTTTTACTCTATACATTATTTGTTTTAGAAATCCTCCAACACATAATTTCTCAGTTTTCCTTCAGGAAAATAACAGTATTTCTGGGATACTCCAGAGAAGCCTCAAATGTGAACTGGCAGGTGATAAACAGCAAAGATGCAGCAATCTTGGCTGAAACAGCAAGATTCCCTTTTCTCCTAATGCCAGTTATAGAGTTACATAAAGTACCACCCAAACTTCCCCCAAACTGGTACTTTCCAGATATACTGGGGGTTACAACTCCTAGAATTCCCATTCACCATCTGAAGAACACCAATTTGGAGAAGACCGTCCTATGCTGATGGGTTCTGGAACTGGGCAGGGATCTTTTCTTCCTCTATTGAACAGAGTTCTTTTGGTCAAACAATCAAAAAGGAAACTTGTATGCAAAGGTGCTGATATGCCATAGAATAAGATCCCTGTCACAATAACATTTAAAGGTGATTCCCATGTAAAAACCTAAGAAATGGCTTGGTGCTTCCCCTGCCATCTCCTCCTGTGGCGAACCAGGTCAGAATAAAGGAGGCAGCTATTTATCCCCATTGTCTTCCCAGCATTTCAGACAGACATCTTTCTTCTTATCCACAGAGGGCAAGAACTTTGTCATGCACAACACTCACTTCTTAAATCAAAGAGCCATTGCTCACGGTGGTTAATGCCTCCAAGAGTCCTCCATTCAAGATACAAAACGTGTAGGCATACAATTAAATGTCATTCTGATACTCCAGCAGACATCATGCCACTGAAAACCAGAAAGATTTGGCTGAAAAGCATGGTTGGTGCAAGAGTTTCACGTTGTCTTACCTGCTGGTTTATTCCCAAGGTACCATTTCCCAAGCATGGGAACCAGCCCTTTGTCACTCTGGCCTTCTTGTTTCAGGCACCCAAAGAAACTTTGGCAAAAGCCGTGTTGGCAGAACTTCCACAGCAAGTGGTTCAGTACTTCAAGCACCAGAATTTGCCGCCCCTCAACTCGGAACCCGCTTAGGACTAACCTGCTGCTCCTTGCCTGCATGTATCCCAAATCCGTTGATGACAGAAGATTGCATGTCTCCCGTGGTTTCAAATAACTTTTTATTTAACTGATTTAATAAAAGGAACAAAGCATACCCTGATCCCCCAAAATGCAACCTGCAACATAGGGATCTGCACTCAGAGCTCCTGGAACAAAACAACCCACTGCGGCCAATACAGGACGTTCTCCCCACCTTGATTCCACAAATCAACTTTTAAGTATTTTAATGTTCTTTGTATGATTTTTGTGGAATGAGGGAACATTTTTACAACCAGAACTTACGGTCTCCAGAGTGAAGTTCTCAAAATCTCATTGCCCAAAGACATGTGGACCATCCTTCGATGTGTTGTACTTGTACTTCTCCCACTCTATGTTCATTTTTATACCATGTACACATATTTGTTATACTCAGGTTAATAAACAACCCTGAACTCTTCACATCTCCATGGAAATGTGCTGTGATTTGACCCAATTAAATCCCGTGGCCTCCTGCAGCCCCTCTCGGCCTGATCTCTCCAGGTGAGTTGCACCTCAGGTCCCAATCAGTTGTATCACACACCTGTGAAGAGCGCCAGGCGCAGGCTAACATCCTCCCCTAAATGTCAGATTACAACTCTCAACCTTAGTTTAATTTGCAAGGCAGGTGGGGGGGGATGATGGGATCCACGTGAGGGAAATGCTGGGCTAGAACATAGAAATTGGGTTCATGCATCCTGCCAAGGACCAAATGAACCCATTATAGCTTAGTGATGTGAATCCAACCCAGGTCCTGTCACTTGGATACCGAGAAACAAAAAATATTGCAACATCTCAAGATAGACTTTCTACTCAGCCTTGAATTCTTATAGAACAGGGCTCCTCAACCTTGGCAACTTTAAGACGGGTGGACTTCAACTCCCAGAATTCCCCAGCCAGCCTTCTGGGAGCTGAAGTCCACCCGTCTTAAAGTTGCCAAGGTTGAGGAGCCCTGTTGTAGAATTTGTGATGCTTCATCTCAAACACGCAGAGAGAGAATATAGTGCTGAAATGAGCATTTCCTTCTTCCCATCCAAGAATTATTTCATGACAAATTATTTGTTCTGCTTTTCATCCACATTCCAAAAGTAGCTTGTAAGTAGAGAGTAAACACATACTGTACATTTTTAGTCCGAAGAAAATAAGTGGCTTTGAAGCATTTCCAACATCAGCTTAAAAATGTTATTCGGTTTCCCTAATGGCAGCACCTTGGCTGATGGACGTCAGTGACCAACCACTTCCATAGACTAACCAAGAAAGCTACCTGGATATATCTAGGAAGTCACCAGGAGTTAAACTGATCTTGAAAGTAAAGGTAAAATCCTATCCCTGATACCCACTGGCAATTTTTTCCCCAAACAGCTTTAAAAATGGTTTTAGATTAAATGATAATATAATCTAGAGGCAGATGAGCTTTTCCTGCCTGAGTTTCGTTTCAGCAGATGAAGGGTTACCTGCCTTAAATCAGGGCCATCTTCTTTTCTCCTAAATGTGATTTTAGGAGTCAGACCTGCAAACAAACAACACATTAAGCTTAGCTAATGTTAACCTTCCTTATTTTTCTCGTGGCCTGATAGACAAACCCATCCAACTGGCGTAAATCAAGAAATTCAGGGTGTTGTGGGAAATTAAACTGGACTAAATCTTAGGTATCAGTAGGAGCCCTAGGTAATTAACAGAACAATTAGTTTTGCTAGATGGCCACACACAAGCAGCTCCTGATATAGGGAGCATTTCTGGCTATGATTTTCACAATGGCTGGGTTCATATATACATGACTGTGGTTACCAAATTCACCTACTTTCATCGCTAAGTGAAATCCTGTTTTGAACTGTAACATTAATTTTCATGCTAAGTTCAGTGGAAGAGAGGGCTGATAGCAGCAAAGTTGGCCCAAAGATATTGTCTACTTTTTGCTAATCTTTCTCTATCAAGGGATGTTTTTTTTTTTTTTTGTCTGCGCTCAGTCATTGCTGACCCTGCAGTGACTGCTTGGACGAGTCCTTGCAGTTTTCAAGGCAATTGTTTCGAAGTGGTTTGCCAGAGCCTCCTTCCTAGGGCAGAGCCCAGCTGGCGAGCGCAGGAGGCGGGGTTTCTGTTGCTTCGCGCCCTTTTTGGGCGCGTGCAGTTTTTTGCGCTTACCGCTCCCGACTCCTTTTTTGCAAGGCGCCGCCAGCATTTTTCCTCCCACCGGAGTGAGAGTCCCCATTTATCTACTCACGTGAGTTTTCGAACTCACGTGAGTTTTCGAACTGTTGAGTTTACAGGAACTGGGGAAGAAACAGGAGCTCACCCTCCTAATGCGAAGGCTGGACTCGAACCGCTGAAGCGTCGACCATTTCTGGCCGGCAACTTTCAGCGTCATTAAGCCGCTGCGCCACCGCGTCCCCCTTCAAGGGATGTTGCATAGTCTCAACTTTAGGGCTGTGTTCACATCACACATTTAACTCGAGTCTGTAATAGAGGCCAAATAACTAATCAAAAGGTCTGGATGTACATAGTATGAATACACACACAAATAAATAAATAAATGAAATTAATCATATTTAGCATATTGAAATGTAATCATTAGATTTGGAGTGACCTGGCTAAAGAGGTTGGAATCCAATCTATGAATTGTTACTTGGCAAAAGAACTCTGCCAGAGTTTTGCAAGGGGACAATTTGAGCTGCAAGCTAGAAATGTCTTGAGCGAGTTGAAGTTTTCCTTGTCAGCAATCATATTATGGAAAATCAAACACGTCCATTGTACATTCCTATTAAACTATATTGGGGAAGGTGTCTTAAGAACAAAAAGAATAATTATAAGAGGTTATAAATGATTAAATTAATAATTATTTGATTAACAATTTAATTAATTAAATCATTTTTGAGAGTTGCCACCAAGGCTTGTGCCTGGTTCCCGAAGTCAAGCTGACATTTTTCCCCACCACATTTTCATGACAGCAACAGTTCTGTCTGTTAGCAGTTTCTTCGTGCCTAGCGTGCTACAGCCCTATCTGTCCAAAGCTGATGGATGGATGGCTGGGGAATTCTGGGAGTTGAAGTCCAGACATCTTCAAGTTGCCGAGATTGAGAAACATTGCTCCAAAGGGTTGTTTTATCGTCTGCTCAGAAGGATGTTACTGACTCTTCATGAAAAACGATATAGGGGAAAAAAACAAAAGTACTTAAGATGCTTTTTTTTTTCCTTTTTAAAGACTAGAAGAGGCTAGATACATCAAAAAATTTATTAGCAATCCTGTACACAAAGAAGCTGCTCACCGCTTTCTAAGTTCAACTGCAATCAACGGTGTCGTAAAAACGTACGCGAGATTGCAACCCAAAATCTGAGGCTGGCTGGTTTGTCACAGTTCCTGCAAAGGAAAGGAAGCATCTTTCTCTCTCCAAGTGTAGATTGGCAATGACCTGACTCCTCGAAGCCTGTTTCACCTGGAGGGAACTGCACGGCCTGTGACAGGCAGTGAGTGGTACAGGACAGGGTCTCTACATCCTATTATAAAGACACTCTCAAGTTGAGCTCAACATGTCTGTATTGCTGTCTCGGAAACAGCACAGAAGCAGTTTGCCATTGTGACCTTCTGGGATATCATTTTTCAACTGTCCAGTCTACTTGAGGCTTTCCCGGTGGCCTCCCGTCCACGTTCTAAGCAGGACACCCTGACAACTCCCTGCACTTTTCCAACAGTTCAGGCACCAAAAGATTTTTCCCCCCCAAAACATGCCTCTACCCCATTTCTATTGCAACCCAAATAACCCTCCCTCCCTCTCACACACAAGTCCAATAAAGGCTACCTTCCTCCTCTCAGACATGTCCAGCACGTAGGAGACAGGCAGTCCCCTCCTCTGATTCTTCCCTCTTGGATTTTTGAGGTTGTTTTTTAAACACCAAATCTTATGAACGCTATCTGACTTTCCTCTAAGCTTTTGTAGCCTTCTCAACCCTCTTTACGGATGGCTGGGAAAAGGAGGCTGAGCTCAGCCCATCACTCAGACCTTAAGATCAACGCAATCCTTACAGCAACAGGCAGAGGACGGAAGTGGAGATCAAATTTACATTCGCCCTCCAGGTTCTCAGAGACCTAAAACAGCCTGGGAATACCTGCACTTAATTATTTCTAGGACTACTCCAACTTCTAGCTTCGTTTCAGTGCTGAAAACACCTCCATTGGCAGAACAGAATGTGCTTCCTAAAAGGTCCCTAACAAATCAGCCATGACAAGCATAGTTTCTCAAGGAAGCCTGTCCAATATCCATGTGTTTAATTGCTTTTCTTCAACAGAGCTCACAATATCAACTGTGCGAACATTAAAGTTTCATTTGTACATCAATCAAAGCATTAAACTTGAACTACATACGCTGTATGTCTCCCAAAGCATCCGGGCTGCTCACTGGCCTCATCCCAGATTTCTGGGCATTATGAAGTTATTTCTCCGCTATGTATCTACTATCAGTGTTACTTTTTGCAGTAATTCCCCAAACTAAACCCAGCCACTCATTCAGAACCCCTTAGTATTCTTACGGAAAAATATCATGATAACCTTGAATGGAAGCCCAAGCTTTTCCAGAACTGTCCGCTTTAAAATTCCACTGCTTGAGGAATTTTGACCACTGAGGAGAGCCAGCAGGGAGTCCAAGAGATGATAGCAAAGCACAGCGGAAGGACTGAGTGAAGAATTATGAATGGCAAAATCCAAGATTAAAAAAAAAATGCTTCAGGATATTTTTAATAAAATGCAACATGGAAACTTGGTTACACTTCTCAAAATTCACTTCTTACGACCTGTGTGATTTTGTCATCTCTCCCATCCTTGTCAGTTATATAATGACACTTAAAAGCTACAGGGGGACCATTTCTTGGCACTTATCTCTTCCAAGAATATTTCTAAAAGTGACTTGTCCCCCCTCCTTTCACTTTTAAGGCTCTCCTTGTCACTGCCCTCCAAGGGACCAAGTGTTTTGTTCCAACCGAGGCATTTCTCCATGGGTATTCCTGAACCATCTTCTTCCTAGCTAGACTCCCTCCCAAACTAAGCACGGTCTTAGAGAGAAGGCTGGGGGCAGGGGGAAAGAGGAGACCAAGACACCCATGGAAATTGCCGCAGTACATTATTCGGGTGTTATCCAAAAAAGGGAGACAGGGAAAAAAGTGGTGAGGTTGAGGGAATGATTGGGATGAAAAAGAAAACAAGTTCTGGGCGAAACTCGAAGAAGCCGCGAAGAAGCCTAGAGCGGAGCGTCGAAGAAATTGCTGCCACGGAATACAGAGGAGACAATTTTGCCCGTCGAATTGATGGTGCCCTCGCTGTCTGAGCTGGATTCGGAGTCGCTGCTTCCTGAGTAAGCCCCAAGACCGGGCAGGATGCCAATGCACACAGCAGCTGAGGGGCAGTGGATTGCAGAACCACTCATGGAGCTGCTGCTGAGTGGAACACAAGATGGTTTTTCTGAAAGAGAAGAAAAAGGACCATGGAAAGGCAAGGCTTACATGTGTACGCTCCACTTCCAGTGTCCTTTGAACGGAATGTCACTGAGGACAGGAGCGTATGGGCATCAAAAAAGCCTTTAACCCTCTAATCCAGCATTTCTCAACCTTGGCAGCTTGAAGGTGTGTGGACTTCAACTTCCAGAATTCCCCAGCCAGCCAAGGTTGAGAAACGCTGCCCTAATCTCTTTGAAGCCTCTGCTTCAGTTGCCTCAAACTCCGTTCTGAAATGAAATAATTACAGTTGTTGAAAAGCTCTTCCACGACTTTCTCACTATTTGGCACATTGCTTTGAGATAGTTCAGGAAGCTATGTGAGCAAGAGATTCCTGGAACTAAGAGCAAATATACATATCCAGATGATAATGTAAGAGCTATTAACTCTCCTGAAATTGACTTAAAATTCATGATTTGCATATCCTCTAACTTTTATTTGCTGGAGCTATCTCATGTTTGCAAAGAACAAGAAGCTTGGATAAATGCCACTGGTGACCTATCAAACTAGTCAATGAACAACTTGATTTGGCAATCAAAAGCTGGATCCCATCTTTTGACATTTCAATGAAAGCACCTATCTTACTAGACCTCTTAACTGAGCTTTTATCATTTTGTTGTGCCACATGATGGAGCCTTTTCTTGATTTCAGCCTGAGTACACCCAAAGTTGCAATCTGCCTTTATCTTATCAACAGTTGGTGAGCCCAAACCCTCCATGTCATTGCAGGTGCCAACCTTACATCAAAAAGGACCAAACTGAAGGGGAAGGGCAACAGTTCAGGGGCAAAACAACTGATCTACAGGCAAGAAATATCAAGTTCAATCCCTGCGTCCCCAGATGGACCTGGGAAAGACTCTGGAAACCTTGGCTCAGAAGACTCTCTGTCCAGGACAAAGATCTAAGCCCATTCTGTCTCTGGTGAAGTGAAACATGTCTCAAAGTGCCAACTTTGGTTCTGTCACACAGAATTATCAACAATACCTTTCAAGCATTTGGGAGAATGACTAATATTGAAAGGGATTAGAGACAGCCAACCTTCTGCGGCTGATTAGCCTGGAGACACTTGGAAGGGGAGATAACCAAGCAGATGGAGAGTCAGTGTGCAACAACACCCTCTCTTGATTAACTACATGCCTTGCCTCTGGAAGCAAAGAGCAAAAGCTTGGATGAGGCACAATAACAAATACAGACATAGTCCAATTTTGTGAAGCTTCTGTCCACAGTTTGCCCTCATTTCTCCAGCAATTCTGCCTTGGGAGAGACTTCAAGGGGCATAATCAGTGAAAAGAGACTGTGGGTTAGTGTTTGGCAAGCTGCTTCATCAGGTGAAGAAGGAACAGTGAAGCATCTGTATTGAGACTAGCAGCTTGTTGCTTTCAAACCAGGAAACCAAGCTTGGAATAGTCATCCTTACACTTCTCAGACACCAGGTCACCCCAATCCAACCACAACGCTGAACCACATTAATTCCCCCCCTCTCCTTCAACTAGATCACAGCACCTAACCAACATGGCTGACCTCAAAAAGCAAAGCAGGGTCAGATCTGATTAGTTCTTGGACTGGACACCAACAGCAAATCTGGGGATAGTAGGCTAGACGAGGAAATCGAAAAGCATCTTGAAAGAAGGTGACGGCAAATGTATTCCTGCCACAGAAACTGAGACTACCCCTTACATGCCTTCTCTCTGCTGCTGTTCCTCCTTAAAAAAACCCTGAACAAGAAAAAGGTGAGTCACCTCTCCTACCAGATGCCCCTGAATGAAGAGCTTCTTCCAAGAACAACCCAGTCAAAGGCTGCTCGCTCAGTCTAGTCTGCTGCTAGATTCCATCCAATAGCACAACAGTAAAATCCCCGTCCATCCCTGCCTCCCAAAGGCAACTTGTGAAAGGAGGGCAGAGCTTGCGGTCTCAGCCCCATACGCACTGGCCCTTCCCAACACATCCACACACCTGGAACCTTATCGTGGTCAGGATCCGGGTCCAGTTTCAATCTTTTTACGCTATTGGTGCCTTCTGAACTGTAAAGAGACAAAAATCCAAAGAGTGAGCGGAGCTTAAATTTTTTCATTTATGGAAGACAGGGAAGCAAAAAGATCATAATCAGAGGCACATGTCATACTTAACCCATAGTTTATTGTAACCACGGTTTGTTCAGATGCCACAACTGGTTTGACATGTACATCATACTACCATAAACTATGAGTTACAAACTACAAGGCAGTGTTCATCTGGCAAGGTAAATCAAAGACTAAAAAACCCATGATGGTTTCAAGAAAGGAAAACAGATGTAGTTCAGAGCTGAATTTTTGAGTAGCAGGTATTATCTGAGTTTGGTTTCCTTCTTGCAGATGTTTCATTACCAGACTAGGGAACATCATCAGTGTATCTGATGCTGTTACTAGCCTGATAATGAACCATCAGCAGTAAGAGAAGCTCAAGAACCCAACCATTATGGTTTATCATAGTACAAGACAATCTTTGCAAGCCAATGACAAATTAGCAATTAGGAGAACATGTTGGACTACAGTATATCTTAACAAAATGGCTGCTATGAAGACAGTTTGACTGTTCACACATTGGATATCCTTTCTCCTCCAGAAGAAAATAATGCTCTCATATTACAAATTACAAATCACAAATGCCAACTTAAGAGTGGCTTCCTACCACCCATTCTAGGTTCCTCATTGTTCACTACCATCCCAGCTTATCCCTTGTTTCTCCTGGTCAGGTAAGCCTCCCATAAACCTGCCTCTGAGGATTCTGGGAAAGATCCAGAGGAAAGACCCACTAGGCTGAGGATCAGTGTTTCACAACATGCCAGTTTTCCATCTACTAACCTTCAACATCTAAAAATACTGTAGTGAATAGTGAGAAAAGAGTCTATCAGGCATGTCTGTGGGCACCTTAGCTTAGCAGTAGGGTTCCAACCTGTGGTTTCTCTCAAGGCAAGAATCCAATATACACTCATTCTATTGCTCCCCTTCTTCATTATTCAGGTCCCCGCTAAATCAATTTCAATCCTTTGGCACAGCCTGGCTTCTCCTTTACTGGATGTTGCCCAGGAAAAGATCCAATTCCTGAATGAGACCACTGAGAAGACTTGCTGCTTAGCAGCTGTTCAGCTATTGGGGCAAGTAGCAACTGAAAGTAACCAGATGCTTCTGGATATGTGGAACCTCATTTTTGAACTTATGTGCATGTGACAGTCATAATGCTGGCTCTAAAGGAAAAGAAATTAATTTCATCCAAGATCCAACTGCAAAAACCCTGGATTTTTCTGCATGGAAGAGTTCAAAGACCTGAGTTCTTTGTTACTGCCGCACTCTGAGCCTCAGGTGCAAAAATACAGAGGTGCAAAACATACCTTCTGTGTTTCACGGCTCCTGCCAACAACTTTGCCTGAGAGAATTTGCTCTTGTTTTCTGATTTTACTGACAGTTTCTTGTCTGTCTCCTTCTTCAAGTCAGCACTAACCCCAACTTTTGACAAAGTGCTGTGAACTCAAAGTTAAGGATAAAAAAAAGGCAGTGCGAGAAGCAAAGAAGATACAAAGCAAAGAACTAAATGTCTGTATAGCAGTGTTTGCAGTTCCACAACGTTAACCAGCAGCTTTATTTTTTTCTAGCATCTTTGCAACTACACTTAACATTTGGTACTGGCATATATAAACCTTGGAAAGAGAGTAGGTACAAATAAAGTTATGTAAACTAACTTTACTGGATTTGCTTTCCTGCAAGCATAAAGTTAGAGGCTCCAGAGGACAGAGACAATGACCTATTCAGCTAAAGCAAGAAATCAAAACTTGAACATGGCACACCAAATCATTTCAAGTTAACCATCTCCCAAGGTACATAACCCAGCCTATTATAATACTAGAGTTCAAACAAACAGCTTTTTCTTAAAACCAAATAAAGATTAGATTCACCACCCCGTATTTCATAGTTTTTTTCCCCTCCGTATTAGATTCAGCACTCCGTATTTCCTAGTTTTTACCCCAGTTAATGCTAATGCTGTGTGTGTGTGTCAGTGTATAAATAAAATCTGCCACATCAAATTCAGACACATATTGTAACTAGCTTGGAGTTCCATTAAGTTAGCTCTCTAGTGCCACCAGCTGAATCTGAGAGTGACATTGGCAAGCTTTTCAAAACCCAACATTGGGCAGGACTTTTACTGAAACCAACCAAAATGATACTCTATGAAGATGGTGATTGCAGACTGAATATATTAATTATTGGGAAGCCTCACCAACCTCAATTGTCTTCTTGTATTCAGATAAAGAAAATGGTTGCTCCCCTAGTACATGCACACACATACTTTAATTTTATTTCAGCTTTCCTTGGTGAATTTCACACCATTCCAGAGCAAAATAAATGACCCTGACAACCTAAACTACCAGAATGATCAGACCATGTTTCCCATCTTCACAGAAAAGAAGGGAAATGCATTGGAACACCTTGGCAGCTCAGAATGGAGAGGCTTCTGAGCAATCCTCCAATAGAAGGGAATGGAAAATGCTTCCAGTGCACTAATGAGTACTCGGAGAGGGAAGAAGAGATACATACACAAACAATACAGACACACACACACACCAATTCCCAAGACAACCTAAAATGTCTGCTGGACAAAGATAAACCTAAACAGTAAACATTTTTTCTTCACAGGCACTGCACACCCCACAGAGCAGGAACTGGTAAGTCACAGATAGAAACTGAAAACAAATAAACAAACAAAAGATAAGGGGTGAAATCATGGAAAATTTAGAGCAGAGTCTCAGTAAAATCAGCCCAACAAACCAACGCACCGCTTAGCCATTTAGAAGCAGGGCCTGGCAAAGGCCGGCAGACCTGAGCTAGACCAGAAATTCAATGGCTTTTCATCCCCCCAGTACATTTTACTTACGTTACTGGCTGAACTAATAACCTCAGCCTGCTGTTTGTCCAAACCAGATCCTCCAAACCTGGAGTTTTAAATACTTGACATAACTCAGTTTAGTACCCAAAGGAAACTTAATACACTCACCAGCTACAGCCTGGAATCCTAATGCAATATCCACTTGATTCTCTGGAGATCTGTTTTATGTTCACCTTCCACACCCACAGTTAATGCTAGTTGCATCTCTCTGCCTCCTTCCTTGCCAGATAATGTTATCTGCTGAAAAAAGGTCTACTCTTAACAGACCTTGCCAAAAATGCTGGCCAGGAAGAATCTGCTCCAAGCAAGAGCCAACCTGAGCACATTCCTCAGCCAAAGGAGAAAAGCACCAAGCTATTCCCCTTCTGGATCGCTTTGAGGCACTGCTGGACTCTGACAACTCCCTGGGCAAAGCAACCACTTTGCCTCCTGCTCTTTCTTATATTATACCCTGAAGCATCAACAAAATATAAATCATGGAGGCTCCATCATCCTCATTGCTAAATCCAGCAACAGGGAGACCGGTCTACAAATCAACGCAATGGCTCCTAACCCCATGGCAGGATTCAGACATGCTAAATCATAGCTAGCTGGTTAAGCCAGAACTGACTGCTTTACAAACCACCATGACTAGGTGCAAGTTATAGTAAAACCAAGCAAAGTACCTATTAGTACAACGGATAGATCTAGCCTTGATAAGTGGAGGCACAGGGCAGAATGACTGGTTGACAGTCTATGGCAGTGTTGTCCAAACTTGGCCACTTTAAGATGAGTGGACTTCAACTCCCAGAATTGGCTGGCTGGGGAATTCTGGGAGTTGAAGTCCACTCATCTTAAAGTGGCCAGGTTTGGACAACACTGGTCTATGGAATGCTATTAGCTTTAATGCTTTTCTGTTTCCTTTTCTTGCACTTGTCAAGCAAAATCTTTATTCACAATATGCGAATACATTTATCCACAAAACATATTTCTACAAGGTAGCAGTGTGTTTTTATCCTTCCCTGTGCTTATTATCTGTTTCAAAACTGATCAAAGCTGCAGAGAAGTCAGCTTGAGCTGCCAGAGCCAAAAACACCAACAAAAAACAAAAAGCCACAAAGCCCACTAAAAACAACCACCCTGGTGATCAACAAGATCCCCGCTGCATCCAATCAAACCCAGCATTTGTTCCCATAGTAGATGATTCAATGCCTCTGAGAAGATCACAGCATCTAATTCCAAGATGTTCTACTGGCAAAAGTTCAGCTGAAGTCATCAAATTGTTACCTTCTTGCATTTCTGTTTTTGTGGAAGAGGCAAAGCATGAAATAGCAAATACAAATGTTTAGGACAGAAGCAGATCTATGTTCCCCACCAAAATAGGCACATTCAAATACATCCACTCAACTGACAAGCTCTATGCATGTAGAACTAGAAAATACTTGTCCCAAATTCACAAATCTGGCCACTGACCTGCACACAAGCCAACATATTTCCCATGCTGTTAATGGCAGAAAATGCACTTCATAGTAGTGGCTTCAAATATTGACTGGTCACCAAACATTGTGGGCACCCTGAAAAGTCACACAACTGTGGCCACTTCTCTGAAGACCCTCCTCCTTCACCTCTGCCCATATCAAAAGCTTTATTACAGTCATTGACCAGAACTCATTGCACTTGCCATCTTTTATCTTTATCTTTTATTGTTTTTATTGTAACTTCTTTGTTTGACTGTTGGGAGCCACCCAAACTCATTGAGAGCCGGGTGGCAAACAAGTTTAATAAATAAATTATTACTTTTCAACAGTCTGACCTATAAGCTATGGAAAAAGTAGGCAGTTTAGAATTATGGGCTCAAAAGGTATGAACTCATTATAACATTAAGAAGTATATAAAAACTAATAAAATGGAATATAAATGACTGACAGTAATATTATATTACATTTATTTATTTATTTATTTATATAACGATATTGTCCTATATTAAAAGTTCACGGTAAAATTTAACAGAAACTAGAACTGTAGGTGGCAATAGTTAAGAATATAAATGTATGGATATCACTATGGTCTACTTATCAAATCAAATTTTATTTACTGCCTCAGACCAAAGCAAGATTTAAAGCAGCAGATTAAAAAGTATAACGCATTATAATACAGCAGTAAAACTTATCCACCCCTAACTAAACTACTGCTAAACTAATTGCTTGCACATGAATAATGCAAACTTAGCACCCATCTTAGGATAAGTTAACACTCCAAACCAGTGTTTCTCAACCTTGGCCACTTTAAGATGGGTGGACTTCAACTCCCAGAAGTCCCCACCCATCTTAAAGTGGCCAAGGTTGAAAAGCACTGCCCCAAACAGTTCAAAAACAAGAGCAAGGGTGTCCAGAACAGGCCACTGGCTGCTTTTGAACCCTCCCAAAGAGAAGAGCAACTACTGTTTCAGGGCCAAGGATATCCGGTACTCATTCAGCTCCTTGAGATCTTCTTCGTGACGCTGCTTTTCTATCAGTGCTTGCTGCCGAGAAACTTCATCGAGGAACTTGGATTCATCTTCATCCAGGCCCCTGACCATATTTTCTGTAGACAACAAGCCAACAGATTGTGATAAGCCCACATATTTGGCTACAGCATCTCTGCCATCCCATTTTTTTCCTCATTTGAGCATGTTTTTATTCCATCCACTAGGAAGGTATGGTACAGCCTGTTTCATGGACATCCATTCAGATGCAATGGACAAAATTTTAGTTTGGACTTCACCCCAAACTAACCAAGTCTGTTTTTGAAGGACTCCACACAATTGATGTAACTTCTGTCATTTGTGTAAATTTACTTATTTGTATAAATGTACATCATTTGTGTGATTACACAATTACATCAATTATGGAAATGTCATAAATGTGCTTTAACAGACTTTGGATTCCAACAGACCTCTCCCCCCCCACCATTCATCTGAAAAATCAAGGTTTTACTGAAGATTTTTGAAAGAAGGCTGAACCAACATCCTGGCTGATGTTATCACAGTAATTATACATTCACGTTTACCTGTTTTATCGCTGTTTAATCTACTTTCAAGATCCACATTTTCCAAGAGTGTGAAAGTTCACACATAGCCTTCTTTTGTAACACTTTAGCTTCCTACATACAGGAATACTGTTTTTGGCCCGATGAAGCCAGAAACAGGCTTCATCATATTAGGGAATGGGCTGCCAAACCATGTCAAGCTAGCTTTACCATGGTTTGATGAATTAGTTTGCAGTGCCCTGGCTCACACATAACATACAAATCAGAAACCCTGGTTTATAAACCCCAATGGTCAGGATAATGCAACATGTTAAGGCAAAATCAAACCTCCCTTATTGTTTGCCACAACGTGTGAACCAGTCAGAATCTAGAGAGAGAAAACAGTAGCTATGAGGAAGGAACAAGGAGCACCACCCTGAACTAAAATTCCTCGCTATGATACCTGGGGGTTCATCCAACAGTTTGGGCTCTAAGATTAAAGGTTACTGAAGATAGTACGCTTGATTTTAGCCAAAAGGCTGAGAAGTAAAGATGCTCCCATTCATCTTTATAATCTTAAGGACTAGAAACATTAACAAAACAGTATGGGATGTTAAGGATATGAAATTCTGTGCTTACTCAGCAATCCACATAGCCCTGAAAACAGCCCCATTTCAGCAGACCAGGTGACGCTTTTACACACCAGGGTAACAAAATGCAGTAAAGAGAGTCAGGCAATGATAAAGAGGCACAAGAGAGACATGCTAACTGCTTAAAATACACCAATAAACCCACTCAACCAAAACCAAGCCAATTATGGCTCGGCACAATGTGGGAAGCCACTCCTTTCCAAAAGGCAATGACTGCCAAAGCTTTATGGGAGGAAAGCACATGCAAAAGGGTCACTCTAAGAATGTTGCACCAAAAGACTCTCAGGATGACCCTTACCTGAAAGGCATTGCCAGCCAGAATAAACAAGCTAGGGAGACTAACAGTTTGATACAGTGACGACCCTGAGATAATCCTGAGTTAAAAGATTGGACAACACTTCATATTCAACATCACAAGGTGTTTCAGAGCATGCAGGAGTGCAAATACAGCACCTATTTGTTAACACCTTAAAACAGCTGCACCTTTTCCAAGGATTATGGGGTTGCTTTAAGGCAGTGTTTCTCAACCTTGGCAACTTTAAGATGTGTGGACTTCAACTCCCAGCATTCCCCAGCCAGCATGGGAGTTGAAGCTCACACATCTTAAAGTTGCCAAGGTTGAGAAACACTGCTTTAAGGGGTTGCAGACAGGTGTCAAAATCATGCTCTAAAGCCCCTGCCGGAGACAGCGTTCAAATCATGCAGGGCTTAATAAGCAGGCTTTTTCAGTTTGATCCAACTTTAGCTGAATAGCTCCCAGGGGGCAACGCTTAATCCAAAACATCCTGATCCATTCATTAGTATTGCTGAGAAAGGAGCAAAGGGGCTGCACTAGTAGCTGGAAGACTTTCATGAGACTGATGTAAGCAGGGATGGGCAACCCATTTACAGCTCCCAAGATCACACCACTGAAATTCAGTGGCAAAGTGGCCACTGTTTGATTATGCAATTTTCACTTAATTTGGTGTGTAGCTTTAAGGGTGGGGATGGAGGGGTAATACCTGTATGAATACCCGCCTTTAAAGTCTCACAAGCCATCAAGATTATGTTGCAACTCCCAATGACAAAAAAACTTGCCCACCTCTAACCACAGTCAAAATAGTTCTGTCTGAACTAGCTTGCTACAAAAACAGCTTCATGTAGGCAAGAAATAGGGGAGAAGATTAGGAAGCTAACAGCAAGGACTGGCAGATGGAAAGATAAAGACAAAACACAAATGTTTTCCTCTGGATATCATTTCCCCACTGCCAACACACATACAGAGGTAGAACAAGTCCTTTGCCCCATTAAATCTGCAACTTTTGAAGCCAAGAAGAAAAGTTGGCAGCTATGCCAAGCCTCACACTACAATGCTTTTTCCCTTCCTCTGCAGAAGTAGATAAACTGCTTTCTGGAATCCAGCAGTAGCCAAGAGGCCAGCTCTGCTAACCTTGGCACAAATGAGGGTTGCTGGGGCATTTTCCATAATGAAGCATTCCAGGAAAGATAGTTCCGTTCTTAAGGACAAAATTCCAGGGACATAAGAGAGGAAAAGCAATGGGTTGCCTCTCCATGTGACAGAATTTCAGAGACGCTTACTGGAACTTACTGAATTTGAACTGTTCTTCAAACTCCTGCTGCTTCTTGTCCTTCTGTTCCTGAAGCCTTTCATAGAGAGACCGGGGGTCATACACTTCTTCGGGACATTCTAGGAGATGAAGAAACAGATTTCTCAACTGGCGTTCAGGAACTGCTCTAACAGACAAGTTACTCCATCAACCATGTTAATAAACCACAGGAAATTACAAGCCCTCCTGCCTTAAAGCACATCCCACTGGCCATTTTTATGTTAGGAAGAGAAAGAACTGATACCTATAACCTCAGTCTGTTGATACTACACGATTGGGCAGGGTTACAGTCCTGACATAGTGAAGTTAATGCACACTTTCTACAAAATAGACACATGATGCTACTGCTCTAAAATAGTAGTTGTAATACAACACTCTGTTACACATTCAAGTACAGCTAATAAAGAGTTATTATACATTATCTTGAGGAGGCAGCATAATACAGTGGCTGAGAGAACGAGCTGTAGATCAGAAAGTCCCAACTCAAGTCTTGTGTCTGCTATAATTTGCTCGGAGCTTCAGGAAACCATTAGCCTCACTCCATCCCGGCATATCATGACTTATTTCCCTCTGTTTAAAAAAACCACGGAAGCACTAAGGAATGCTATGAGTGCTAAAAGTTAGTCACCGAATATGTAAATTGTCCTTTGTCCTCCTAACACCGGTATGCCCAGGAAGATTACTGCATAAACTTTCCTCCTTGGTTCCCCCCCCCTCAATTTAAATAAGTAGCTAGAAATATTTTCAGGATGCTATAAGAACCGGTCTACAAGTTTCATCTTGGTTATTACTTATAACTTTGCTCAATTATCCTTCCAGTCAAGCCTTGTCCATGGCCAGTATCTTGGATGAATGTGCTTTAGATCAACACTGAACCTGCTTGCGATTGTCACTAGATTCAAAGCTCCCGTAAAGCCTCTTTTGGTAATCCCCCATTGATAGCCAAATACCTTTGGGATCTTCAGGCTTTCGAACCTTCTCCCATTCCTCCTGTCTTCGCTTGCGGCGCTCTTCTAACTCAGCTTCTGAGACAAACCTTTTGTTAATTACAAGTTCAGCACTGCTTTCTCCGCCTTCCATTCTGGAGCAGCCTACGCAGAGAAAAGGGTTAGAACCAGGCGTATACCTATAAGCTGTGCTTTCTGGCCTAGAATAGCCAATAATGCAATTTTTGTTTTGTACCTTGACCTAAAAACACAGGCCTAGCACTTTGTTTGGAAGTGTGATCATTTGCCCACAAAACAGACAAAGGGAAGCTGAGGTGATAGAGAACATGTCAGACAAGTTATAGGGGGTGGTAAAGTAAAAGGGATGTTTTGTATTTGGCTATGCCCTTCATTGGAACCATCTTATGGAATACCCATAAACCTCACGCTTTTCAAATTCCAAATGTGCCAATTGACTCAAAAAGGTTGCAAAACAATTTTCTCCTTTTTTCAATCTCCTTTGAGCTTTGAAAAACAATTTTTCAACTGACTAAATTTGACTTCTTTCAGTTGGCTAGACTACCACTCAACAATGCGAAGTACTGTTTTTACTAATTTCTGTTTTCATACGATACGCATTCTGTTTAGCTCAATATTCCTTCTCTGCGGTAGCCCCCACTCTTTGGAACATTCTGCCCCCGGAGGTGCGATTGGCCCCCTCACTCCTGGCCTTCCGTAGGGCCTTGAAGACCTGGTTCTGCCACTTGGCCTGGAATGGGGAGGGAATATCTCAAGCATGGGGATGGCTAGCCCCATAGAGGCCTCCTGTCTTCAGCCTCGGATTTTTCATCTTCTTGGACTCTCCTTCCCCTTTTTTAGTAATCCTTCCCCTTTTTTAGTAATGCTTTTAATTGATGTTTTAAGTATGTATATATATTTATGTTTTTAATGTTTGTTGGGAGTCGCCCAGAGTTCCCCCATTGGGGGGAGATGGGTGGGTAAGAAATTTCATTCATACATACATACATACATACATACATACATACATACCAAGGGCAAGAATCTATCAGTGACTGACTTTGCTCCTCTTGTCTTAGTTCTGTACAAGCTGTTTCTAGAATTCTGACAGATGATGGTGGTTGAAGAAGAGTCCTTCATATAACCTGTATCCACATAGTCAACCTGTCTTGTCTTGCCTTCCCTTCCCCCCATCTAAATCCTACATCATTCTAGCCATTTTGTGCAACAGAACTCACCATCTGTCTTTTAATAAAATTGGTTAGTTGGAAAAACTGCTACCAGATTCTTCCTAATTTTTTGCCACCATAGACTAACATGGCTCTCCTCCTACAATATCATATCCAGATATTTCTTATTCCACAATCTTGCTTCTTTCTTAGAAGCTGAGAATGCCAGTTCTTCTACCTTTCTCCCCTTTCACCATAATTCCTGTTTAACCATAATTTTGCTAAAATTGCATTCAGGCATGCAGTTTTCTTGGTAAATAGCAGAAGTGGCTTCCTACTTTTTTTTCAATTTCCCAGTGTAGTCAATAGCACTGAAATTCCCTGTTAATTCCCAAGTCAAGACTAACCAGGTGGTGGTACCTGCTGAGACACTAAAATGCTTAATCTGTGATCATGTCTCCTTCTCACCATGTTTTTAATCACATACATAACTTTCATCAAATAGTGTTGCATTCCTATTTGAAAATTCCTATTTTTAATATTCTAATTTCTCATCTTTTTGAATACAGTACTCTTTTTGATTCAATTTTATTTCAATAGTTCTTAATGAAATAATCATCTTCAAGGTCCTTGAATGTAGCTTCTATGTTCCTTAGCTTTCGCGATGTCACATATTCCATTATGCCCCGAGTTCAATGCCAAGATTATGCGCATGTGGGTTTACATGTATGTAACACCCATGCATATATGTAAAACAAAACTCTGTAACAAATGCTCACTTCCATGAGCAAGAACAGCATATTACTTTGACCTACCCCAAAATGTCAGTTGTACACTGAGCAAAGCAACAGAATTTATATAACTGGTTTTCAATGTACAGTACATCTTTCTTACACAGATTGTGCAATTTATCAACACATCTGCCATTGATAAATGTAACATACATTCATTTAGAAAAGCAAAATTTGAAGAAATTTTAAGATGAATAAAGACCTTCAGGAATAAACACTGGACCTGTTGGCAAAGGGAAGGTTGGATTCACTTGTATCCTCAACAAACTCTAAATTATTTCAATTGAAGATCTTTTATGCTCAAGAAGATCTGAGTGGAAAAGATAGCAGCACTAAGAGCGCAATTATTTTTGCCCTTACCTCTCATAAGCTTTGGGATGATACAGATTTAACACTAGAAATGAAGAGGGAAGCAGCAATACACACTATTTTTTACAGCTCTAGAACAAATTCTCCCCTCTACTAAACCTAAGCAGGTCTCAATACAGAAAATCAGCAGAGTTAAATTTAATCTGAATGCCTCTGTGGAGCTTTTTAATTAATCGACGTAGCATCATCAAAGTGTCAGCTGTGATGGGGATACTGTTTAATTTGAATGAATAAAAAGGTATGTTTTTAGAGGCTTCACTACCTTCATTCATCTTGCAAACAGTGCAGTTTTGTGGATGGTTTTATGTTTGTAATCAGCCGTCACAAGACTGCAGCAGTTTAGAAGACTAATAAAGAAGTCCAGATGTGTGGTGCGCAGATATGGCACACAACAGTACTATTACAGTGCTGAAGGATTGAGGAAAATAGATCAGGCTAATCAGTTAATACCTGGGATCAGAAGGCTTAGCCTACCCCCTTCAATAGGCTAACGGAGGCCATGTTGTTTTCTCAGCCACAGTACAGAAATGGCTTGCCACTGAAATCTTCTGGGATGGTTTCAGAGTTTCCTGGTGGTCTCCCATCCAACTGAGCCCCGCTGTGCTCAAGGTCATTATAAAGAACCACAAAGGGGAGGCCTGGGCCCTCGAGATATACCACTCCAATCGCCTCCAACGAGCCCATCTTGGAGGCGGCAGTGGCTGATGGGAGCGGGAATCCGAAGGGCACCATCTTGGGAAGGCTACTTTGCAAGGTTTTGCATGGATGACAGGTAAACGTAATGATAATAATTTATGCAGCGCGACCCTCAACGACTCTGGTAAATACTGAATGGGTTGCAAAGGTTAAGTCGAATCATGTTTTGTCCCTCATGAACAGAACCGGTTCATCTTGCTCCGCCTCTCCGTACGCGACCCCCTCCCCGCTCCTCTCCTCTGAAAGCCAGCCCAAGGCCTCTCAGGGCAGAGGACACGCCACAACACCCACCTCGCCGCCATCAGCCCCTCAACCGGCCACCTCCTTCTCGCAAACCCACCTTTGTGGCCACAGGCCGGGCCTCCCCAAGGACACGCCTCCCGACTCTCCGCACTTCCGCTCCGCCTCTTCCGCCAGCCCGACGAATCTCAGTCCAATCTGGCAGACAGCTGGCCAATAGAAAAAGGGATTGGGAGGAGGGCGGGGTTAGGTCCCGTCCACCCTGAAAGCCAGGGAAAGGGTTGGGCCAAAAAAAAAAATATCCGTCAATCAATGAAAGGGAAAGCCGATTGGTTCTGCCGCATTCCGGGCTAGTGGGCGGGCCTGCGAACGGGGCGGAGAGAAGGAAGGGGCGAGGCTCGGTTGCCCGGAGATGCGGCGCTGAGGAGGGGGCGGGGCCGCCCCGCCCCGCATACGCTCTGGCTCGCTCGTGCGCAGGCGCGCGCTGAAAGCGGGCGCGCCGGGCCTTTCCGCCGGGCCGCTGCTGAGGAGAAGCGATGGGGCAAAGGGGCGGGAGGGCTGCTGTCGCCGCCGGGCCGCTGGCTTGAGGCCCTGAGGCGAAGCCAGGCTCCGTTTTCATCGCTGGGCAACGGGCCGTGCCTGCGGGGAGCCCGGCCGAGCGGCTGGCGGGGAGCGAGGAGGAAACCGCCGCCGCGTAGAGAAGGGAGGAGCCCGCCTGGGGCGTCTTCGTCTGGGCAGCGCTCGGAGCCACGGGGGAGGTGAGGAGGCGCGCCGGGCTGCCCTCGCGCGCACCCCCGGGAGGGGGGGTTGTCATGTGTTCACACGCTCGCGCACATCCGTGTCCTCGCACACTTCATTGTTCCGCCAGCCCTCTGTAGGCAGCCTGGTCACGCTTGCACACCTTCCCGGAGTGTCACGTTTACGCTCCTCGTCTGCGCAGAGGATGAATCTCTGCAGGCTCGCTCCCGCGGGCTCCTGATACGGCATTTCCACACACACGTGGAAACTGTGTGGAACAATATATAATGGATGCATTCATCCGGCCCCGCCGTGCACACAGATACAAGCAGGGCGAATTGCATGTTTGCATACGAGCGTATATTGGGGTATATGCGGGCGCTTATCCGTGGATTTAAACATATGCCCGCATCTGGAGATGCAGATACATCCGTGGGTACAGATACAATCAGTATGGATTGGAAATGTATTTATTGATTTGTTTGAATTTATTAGCCACCCAACTCCAGTGGACTCAATGGGGAAATGTACACAGTTGATGCATACGTACTTATGTTCCTGTTTTCTGTTTTCAGCTTTATTGCTGTTGTTTTATACTGTTTTATATTGTTTTATACTGTTTTATTTGTTGTAATCTGCCCTGAGTTGTTTTAAGGTGGATGGCTCTATAAATGCTTTAACTAAACAAATAAATACATATTCACCTAATGCAGATTATAAAGAAGGGAGGGAAAAAACAGGTGTGCAAGACTCTGGGATCTGGTGCTCTGGTTTGCCAAAATAAATTATCTTTAGTTGGATTTTAAAATGTACTATGCTGGCTTAAATTTTATTAGGGTGATGTATCTTTCTTTCTCTCTCCAGCTTTGGGAACCAGTTCCGGGCATCTTTGTCTTTTCAGTAGTCTTTCCTCTCTATTGATTTGTTCTGCTTTGCCCTCCCAGTACTGTGGGTGCCTGTCTGTAGGCATGACTAAATCTTCAGTGAATGCAATTTTCTCCAATTATACTCCTCTTCTCTAGAACAACATCTTTACCTTGCCTTAATTTTCTTTTGTCCTTTGACAAGTGGAACTAAAGAGAAAGTATGACGATACTATTCCCTTGGTCTGTAGTTAATGCACAGTATGGTTCCATTGGCAGACATAAGCATAACTGTTCAGCGTGAAGCTCATGCTAAGGTGCCTGTGAATCTGTACCCAGTACAACCTTGAACGTGAGCCTTTCTTGATCTTTGGAAGGATGAAGGAGGAAATGCATTTCTATGAGTAAAAGGTTTAGAAACTAGGAAAGACTGAAGCAATGTGAAGAATGGTATACTGTGCAGGAAGGAGAGCCAGAGGGAAAGAAAGTTTCACTGGAGATCACATACTGTGAATGTTAATGCCAAAAAAGTCGACAGAAGTGAAATGGTTGAGGATGTCAGACTTTGTTCAGTGTTTTGTTTTATCACAAACTGGAGTTTCTCAGAGATTGGCAGCTACTTCCTCTTTCTTTTTCAGACCAGTAATGCACAAATCACATGTGCTGCTGATAAGTAAGGAAAGAGAGGTTATCAAAAGTACTGAGTATGGACTTGGAGAAATAGCTGCTTGCCACCTCTGTATGCTTCAGTGGTTAGCTTTGTGTTTTTCTAGTACTGTAGGTTTCCTCGGGATATAGATAATTCTTTCTGACTGTATTTGCATTACTGTACTGAGTCACTTTCAAAGCAGCAAAATGATCTCTTTCAGGAGAGATTGTCTGTCGCTTCTGTCCTTGAGTTCCTACCCTGGATTTACCTTTGTTCAAAATGGAGGGGAAGGCTCCACGTAATAGAAGTTATTCTTTCATATTCCAAACCTTTTGTTGAGCTATTTTCAGTAGTATTCCTCCAAGAGTAATCTTTGTGGGCTATGCGGTGTGAATGGTTGGAGCAGGCAGTGGGTGAGGACATCTTTTCTTTTTAGATACCTCTCTTTTTTATCTTTTTCTGATAATCTTTTCCCCCCCAAATAGCATGTCAAAGGGAAAGGAAAGATAGTTCTTGCCAGAAATTATCATTACATAAGAGTTTTAAAGAAATGGTGGATTTGCTGCCTGATCCTTTTAAAAGCTCTATCTTCTTAGACAATGATTTATCATCTTTCTTCTGACTATGTTGCTCTGGTTTTTTGGGAGCTCTAGGAATATGTGGCACTTTGGATCCTAAGTCAAGATGGAACAGGTGTGGGCACCCTCAGCATCTGTCAATGCCTCCTTAAAGAAGCTGTGTGTTTCTGGGCTCCGAGGAAAATAAGCATTTGAGTTAAGAAACACCAACAGCATGCCTATACCTACTTGGAATACCCTTTTGGCTTCAGATATGAAGTGCTGGACATTCCTAGATAGCTGCTTTATTGGTTTACTCAAAGGTAGCAGAAGTGTCCTTCAAAGCTTGCTTGCAGTTTTGTGCTTATCAGCTGGGCAGAAAAATGAAATAACCTGCAAATAAAATTGTTGTTTCTGCATATTTACAGGTCTTCCCATGTTTGCAGAAAAAATGGTTAATAAATTAAAAGGGTTTTTTCAAATGTTAAAACTATTAAAATTGGAAAGGTAAACACTGTGAGGTTAATCTCAGAATGGAGGTTGGAACACTTATTTTGAGGTCATACCACTTCCAATACCTAACCCTTCAAAATAGCCTGTTTTGAAATCAGAATATTTTGACCATTAAATGTTTTGCACATCTCTAAGTGAGACTGCTTTTTCTTCTGGCTTTTTGTGTTTTCCTCACATAAGATTGGTTCCTCACATAGAACTGGTTCACACAGTTAGTTTAGCCATTATGGATTTAATAAGGCACAGTTGACTAGGATCTCACAATATGCTAAGCACAAACCAAAGAAATTATTTTATGACTTAGGATGACTTAAACCAAGTTATTGGGATTAAGGATTTGGGTTCAGGGTTGGCTAACACTATGTCCTACAGTTAAAGGACTGTTCCAGTAGAATGGGAAGGCAAAGAAAAGGTGATGATTCTTACCCTGTTCTAAAATGCATATACAAGATCCAAGCAGTGTCACAAGGCTCCTATACGAAGCTCTAAGTGGAAATATTTCTATTTGAGGCTGCAGATACCTCCTAACATTTTCTTGTGGATTATTACTTTTCTGTATTCTAACAGCAAACTTACTGGTCCTCTACCTTTTAGTAAAATAATTAAATAAAACACAGCTGTCCAGTAGATTCCTGGTTACCTCACATATGAGGGTGAATATTTGTGGATTCAAGCACAAAAATATCTCATAAATGCAGAATTTCCCTCCATATTGGCAAGTAAAAAGATTGGGCTTTCTGTTGAGTGACTAGCAGCTGGAAGCAAACTTTTTTCCCAATTTTACAGATGGTGCTGTTTGCTACTTTGAGAAAAGTGAAATGTTGTTATAGGTAGTCTTGCTGTGAAGAGGGCTAAAATCTCTTCCACCCTTCAGGTTGGGTGTTCTGGGTCTTATTTTAGTTGAACGTGCTGTGAGGTTTCCTCTCAGTGCACTGAGACACATTTCACCTGTCTCAGAAATCTTTACGGCATTCCAGCCATTCTTCCACACATTTTGTCATAAGAAACTGGGCAGAGAACATCAACAGTTTAACTACTAAATGATAGCATGGAAACAATTGTGGAATTCTCCTGGATTGCTCTTTTGTGATAAAAATTAATTGAACTGCTTTTTTTGGGTTGGAAAACTATCTAGAAATTCCCAGACTGTTAGCTAAATTGGTAAATTTAAAAACATCCCAGGAGAACATCATGGCAACCCGTATCCAAATGCTATCAAGAAAAATGCATGGATACTCTCACCAGGAGCTGACATTATAGAAAAGAAAAAGATAGTGGTGATGTGGAGGAAATATATGGGATATGGACTCAAACGAATAATCTTATAACTAAGATCTCCAGTTGGTATTTACTTAACTTTTGACTCATATGTGTGAGGCATGGCTGCTGTTCCATGTGTACATATATGACTAAAGTCAATTGCTATTGTTAATATATTTGCTAGGACTTGTATTGAAAAAATGCTAGGACTTTCCAGTAGTAATTTAAAGAAGTAAAATGGTTACAAACCTACAGCATTTTTCCATAGGATCAGAATGGCTCAACGGTCTTGGTTCAGTATGTAAATGATCTTACAAAGTTCATAGTGTGTGCAATTTCATAGCCTGTGGAGCTGCACAGTTTTTAATTACTAGAAGGAAAAGGATGGGAATGCATCATCTTATCCCAGTCAGCATAGTATGGTGAAACTTGCTTCCGTGGCTGTCGCATGTAGCTGTTCAGCAAAGCAAAACGTGTGTCTTGAAAAACAAGGGTCTGGGGGGGAGGGGACTTTTTATGGGAGAATATAGGCAATTGTTTGGAGCAATTTATCCATAATCTGATGTAGAATAGGTTATTGTTCAAGAGACTAGTTCCTGGTCCTTCCAGATCTTTGCAGGCGTTGCATTACAGGAGACTGTAAATTAACTAAACCATAAGCCATTTGTTTGGCTTGCTCTGCAGTGTGAACACAGCCAGTTGTTGCTGGTTCAATAAGCTATGGTTAAGCAAACTTTGGACTTTTGATATCAGTTGAATAACACATTTCACTACCTTTAGCTTAATGCTCACTATTAATGGCTTTCTTCCCATCTGAAAAACAGGTCTTGAGATTAATGCCAAGTGTCATCTAAACTTTAGATTATGAAGGCTGCAGTATTCTTGCAGTTAAAACAAATGTGTGAAAATGTTAAAATTTTTATAAGAATTTACTGAGCACTTTATTCAAATTTAATATTCTAAGGGAAAATTTTGAGATGGTGAGATAAGGCATGTCTTAAGCAATTCATCATATTGGAATTTCTTACACACATGGTTACTCTGCAAATGAAACAGACAGTAAAAATGTTTCTATTTTGTGAGATGCCAGCACAGTTCCGAATACCTTTTGTGGGTTAACTGTCTGAAAGATATGAGTTCTAATCTATTTGCAGTCAGTAAGGAAATTGAAATAAGCTTGGTGGCTGAATCATATTCAGATTTGGTTTCTTGGTAAGAATTTAGAGCAGGGATTTTTTTCTACACTGGTACATTTTTTCATGGTGTAAAAAATCTTAAAACCTCTGAAATAGTGATTCCTTCATTACATGTTATAGAAACAAATGGACTGGTACCATTTCTACCATTTCCAATCATTTGGACTTCTTATGAAAGAGTCCTAATCAGCCTTGTAGATATATTTTGCTATTTAAAGCAATTTATAAGGGGAAATATGTATTCTGTGAGTACATTGTCCAACAAATTAAATAATCAAACTTAGAGCATAAAGGATGGCAATTGCATGTTTATTTATTTATTTATAAATCAAATTTATATCACCGCCCAACTCCCCCACAAGGAGGGACTCTGGGCGGTTCACAACCAAACAGTTAAAACCAATAAAAACATAAATAGTACAGCATAAAATACAGTTATTAAATATGATAAAATCCAAGCAATGGTGATACTATGTTCATTAAAAGCTAGCTCACAGGAAGTGTGGTGTGCAACTTTTATTCTGATAAAGAAAAGTATTGGATAGCAAAAGGTCCTGAAACATATTCACAGCTTTGTCTCTGGGGCCCTCAAAAAATAGAACTCTTGCTCCAATAATTTATGTCTGATGCAATTGGTTGGCAAATGTTGCTAAAAATACATACGGCGAGTAGGAGATAACAGCTGAAAGCGACTCGGTAGTTAAAGCCCATGTGGTTCTTTGCAAGTACTGTTGTTGAATATATGGTGATTATCTCTTGGAAATCTGGTGAAGTCCGCCAGGTAAGCCAGGACGCTTCTGCTGGTTTGGGTTCTGTTAGAAGAAGCGTACTGGCGGCATTGCGCGTGCTCCGTTGGCTGCTCATAAAATTCTGTGAAAAGGGCCCTCCCTACTGTGTGCGTACTTTCAGGATAGGAAGTTTCCCTGAGATGTCTTCTGCTAAGTCTGTCCCAACCTTTGAACGAACAGAGTGGGGAAGGAGAATCCTGCGGCCCATCAGCTTCTGGCAGCAGATTGGATGCTAATGCTGGTTTGTGGCTTAGCCTTTCTATAAACATACGTAGCTGCTTAGGTCCATTTAATGCATACACTGTCATAAGAGAGGTGAAAGCAGCTGTTGAGAAAGGAATTGTAGAAGAAAGGCAGTGGGTGAGAGAGTATGGATATGAAAGCTTATAGCATAATAATGGCTGTGTTAATCTGGTAGTGGTGGTTCTTTTTACTTCAGCTGCTGATTCTATTTGTGCTGTTTGTATATTGCTCTGTGCTTGTGTATAGTTTTTAAATGTAACTAGCCACCCAAGATCATGAATTTGAACCAGGTGGCCATATAATTTGAATGAATAAATAGTGTGGCGTTTTAGCTACCACAAGGTTTTGTGTTGTTTTTGCAGTTTCTATAGAACTTCGTTTTCAAGAAGGAGTACCCTGGCAGACAGAAGGGAAATGAGTTACCATTTGTTAGTAGAGAGACCTCATTGCCTTGGAAGATTCCTAGAATTCTATTTAATCTATTTAACAGTATGACTTTGCTGTTTGTGATTTATAAGTGAATTGTTTGAAGTAAAGTTTTGTTGTGCTACCTGCTACATTTGTATCTTCTCATTTGGTAGACAGTCCATCTAACAAATTATCTTATACTGGGAAGACTTGGGGTGATTGACGGATATGCTACACTCTAGAAGTCTGAAAAAATATGTATGGGAGTTAATTGAAGGATTATCTAAGATATTGGCTTCCAAACTACTATCTCTGGATATAGATAAATAGAAGGCTGCGTGTGCTTCTTTTGAATCATTTTCAAGATGTGTGCACAACCCCAATAGTCATGGATAGAGAAACTCCAGGCTATGTAGCCTCAGTTGCTCTTCCTGCCATCTGCTGTGTCCTCTCTGTCTTTTCTTGGTGCCAGTTGATGTATTCTGATGGGCAGCAAAGAACAGATCATTAATTTATTTCTCACAAAGAACACAAAGCTTTCTAGTGTGGGGAGATGCTTCAGGGTAGGAATAAATTGTGGTATATTATAGTTTATTGTCCTTGATATAGCCCCGAATAACAAAATATCTGAACCTAGAATAGGTAGTGATAAGAAATGGAATGTTGGTAATTTTAGCAAATTTTGGGATAAGTAGACAAGGTTTGCAGGTGGGACAGAGAAAATTTTCCATTTTCTGCTAAAGGCAACTAGCGCGTTTAAGGTACAGTGATATGCCACTGTCAAAAATCTGTGATTTGAATATGGAGATGTGGGGGACTTGCTTGTTTGCTTCATTATAATTTAAATTCAGATTGATGGGGTGTGCTTTTTCTTTTGCAGGCCTCCTTTTGGATAACCAATGAGTATCACCAGTGATGATGTCAGAAATTAAACCAACCATTTCCTGTCCATTCCAGTTTTCACAAACTTGTATGATGCAAAGACTACAATTCAACATCCAAAAAACATTGCTTTTAAAACTGTCTAGATGATTGTTGTTGCCTTGGTTGTACTCTATGCAAGCAGAAACCTTTTCCAAGGTTTACGGCTGACCTTTGAACAGCGTATTCCCTGTTTGCTACAAACCTTGGGAGTTAGCAGCATGGGCAATTCCTGTGTTTGTCGAGAAGACAGTGGTGCAGATGAGAGTACAGAATCCAGGAATCACCAGGCTGAGAACAGCAGAATGCCTGTACCTGAAACAAGGAGCCATCAGAGGGACCCAGTACGGCCCCCCCGGCGGGGGCGGGGGCCACATGAACCCAGGAGGAAAAAACATAATGTTGATGTGTTAGTACTTGACACACTGGCAGTAATTCGGACACTAGTAGACAAGTAAGTACCTCTGGAGAGCAGTGAGGCAGTAAATGAATCTGACTTCTCCTATAGGTTCCTCAATTGCTGTCTGAGAAGACCCTAATTTTCCATCAGAGAGCTGCAGCTGTAGACTTAACAGGGGTAAAAATGGGTGAGTTTGTGGCTTCTATAAGCCACATTTTCAGGATGTTGATAGTGAATCACCATATGATAACATTGGAAAATACCTGTTAAGAAGATAGTTTGGGGGAGAGGCACTTATCTGAACCTTGTCTCTGGTATTTGAGGTTATCAGATTTGGAAATTTCCGCTAACTTTCAAGAAAGATTGCATGAATTAGATGCTAGATCAGCCACTTTCAGTCATGCTGATTGGAGAGTTTTGGGAACTGTAATCCAGTGGTTTGGGGAAGCTGTGCGGGTTTCTTTTGGTTCACCTTTATTTTTGAATACTTCCTGAATAATAACTTTTGTATTAATCTTGTAGCCCAACACAACCTGCTATGGGTTCTGCTATGTAGCCTTTCATCAGTCAAGGGTGGCATAACTAAATTGTGAAGAATTAGTACAATATAAAAGTTATTAACAAGCATTAATCACACACATAAGATGTAGTGAAGGAGGCTAAAGCTGGTTCTATTGTCTTTGAAAGCACACATATATTTTTGGCAGAGGAAAGAATGTATAGTACTAATACTTTTAAATGCTCCTGGGATCATTGGTTGATGAAGGATCTCCATAAGCCACATTTTCAGGATGTTGATAGTGAATCACTAGATGATAACATTGGAAAATGCCTGTTAAGAAGCTGTTGCCCACCAGCCTGCTTGCCTGGAACATGGTTTCAGCAGTGTAAGCAAGTGTTTCTGGATTCCTGCCTCTTCCCACATCATGATCATGTGAGATCCTCACTTAACAACCCGCATGTTCCTCACTTAACAATGGCAATGGGGACTCCCATTGCTAAGTGATGTGGTCATGTGACATTGCTCTTTGCAACCACATTGCTTAGCGAGGGAAATTCCGGTCCAAACTATCGTCGTTACCTGAGGACTACCTGTACATTAAATTACATAATTGTTACAACTTTATATAGCTGTTGGGAAAGATGATTGTAGGGAAAGGAGTGGGTGATCCAAGTTGTAGTCTAGATTAATGGAATTAAGAAGAAAAAAGTCCTGAATACATGTTGTGACAGAATACCCTTATTGTAGGACTGTATCAGGTTCTCTTCATTGTGTTTTAATTGGATTCAGTACCACTGCTAAATTATTTCATTGTCCTGTTAGCTTACTTGCAGTTGGGAGTCTTTAAAATTTCTTAATGTTTAGTTTCAGGAAAGCATACACTGTATTTGTTTGGTTTTGCTTATTAATAAATACATAGATGTATCTGTACATTTCCAGAGCCCTTTAAATAAATCTTACTAGACTGTTATGATTTATTTTCTAGGAATGAATGTGAGCACAGAGGGGGTTGGGATAGCAGACAGAAGAGGGGAGGCATATCACAACAAGCAGAATGTTGGAATGAGCAGTGTGATCACTCCTTCAAACTGCATGAGTTTTACATATTGTGGTCAAGAAAGAAATCTTATCTTGCAAGTCATGTATGCTTACAGTCTTGTTTTGTCCTTAAAATCCAAATGTTTCTTTTGTTAAAAACATTGCTCCTTTTGCCAGTTTTGATTATCTTTCTTGTATCTTAAACTCAACAAGAGTATTGACAATTTCCTTCCAAGCTTCCAGTTTCATTATATAGGATATTTTTGCTGCTGTCAAAAGCTCTCATAACTCCTTAGATGATCATTCTTTATCATCCATTCTGGATCTCTTGTACCTTTTCTGGCAAGGGACAGAGCATCTTTTGGTCCCTGGGCATGTTTTGAAGGCATATGATGTTGTAACTTCAATGAATCTAAAATGATCATGCTGGCTGTTATTAGTATAAGGATGTAAGACAGCCAGGCGATCCTGTGTCTCCTTTGAGTTTTATAATTAAAGACAGGCAGAATATCAGTGTCATACCAAACACTTGCTTGCATTGAATTTCTCTGGTGCTCTTCATACAGTCCCTTCATTGGGCTAATTAGTTCTGTTCCTATTTCTATCAGCCTTTTGTTGAAGAAAAAATGAGTCTCCCACTTTTCACAAAATTGTACTGAGCCATCTTTTTGCACATCCTTGGGTAAACAACTATAATAGCTATTCTGGTTTCTCCAGCAATAGCTTGAATGGCAAATCATCTCACTTGGCTCCGATTCTTCTTCCATGGAATCAAATGTCCAGGAGGTTGCCCCGTTTTTATCCTCCAAACAATCCTATCAAGTCAGCTCTGTTAAAGACTAGCAGTTGAACTGTGTTGTCTATTAGATTTCCTCACTGAGTGGAGTTCTGAAACCAGATAACCCTGCTCAGGTCCTGCACTTAAGTTCTTTTGTAAGCTAGTAGTAGAAGTCCTCCATATAGCCACTGAGAAACATAGTGTGATTTGTAGAACTTGTTATGGAACGTGTTACGCAGCTGTGGATTGCTTGCCGCATAAATGCCACTGAGTTATATGTGAGGTAAATGCAAAATAATTCTGTGATTTATCCTGCAACCCTCCAAGGTGACAAAGGATTTCAGGCATTAGGCTTTTCTTCCTTCTGTGGTCGTCTTCATCATCCAGCCTTTCTCACCATCCATCCACATGGATGCCACGATCTGTCAGTGTTTATGTAGTGGTTGCACTTAAGCCCTAATGCAAGGTCATGAGGATTCTCTTGTTTTGGGAATGTAAGGCTTAGCCTGGCCTGCTGTACATCTGTCCTTTTGTAAAAATGTTTGTATATTCTGAGTCAGCCCAAAAGTAATATAAATGCCACATTGGTGTGCTGCATAGTTTCATTTTCCTAAAAGAACGGAATTATTGCAATGATTTTTCAGTTGCTGATTGTTATTAGACGCTCATCTGTGGGAGCATATTATATCTCTCCAAGCATAGTTCAGTGTGTTATTAGTTTGCCTTTAAAACTCTAAGTTGCTTGGGGCCAGGATAACTAAACAAATACCCCTTCCCAAACCAGGTTCTTCTCTCTGTGTGAAACAAGCACCACAAATCTCTCTGGGTTAGTCAGAAGTAAAGTTTTATTGGAAATGTTTGCAAAGGCTGGTGGACTTCGTTGCAAATAAGAAGCCACACCCACATACACACTCTGGCCTAATTATATACATTCCCGATCGCAAGTCCTTCCCCTTTTCCCCATTGGCTAAGGTACTCAGGGTGTACAGTCTTTCTGGCCGCTCTAGGATTTCTCCCTGGTCCCTCCCACCTCATCTATGGTAATTGCTCAAGGTTTCAGCTAATTGCATTATACTGATAAAGATTGCTCCAAATTAATTTGCATTTACATTGTCCCACACAAGGAGACACCTTCCTCTCCATCTGCCACTATTTGATAACCATAACACTTAACACTACTTCCTTATCTCTCACACAGCTGCACTCTTAGCATGCTCAAGTTACTATTTCTTTGTCAATAATAACATATTTTATCCATCTCTCACATCTCTAACAGACTGCTCTCTAAACCAAATAGGCGCTCGGGCAAGCTTGCTAGGAGACGGAAGAAGCTTTCTGTGTTGGTTTAAATATAAAGTAGGAGTTTCCTGACTTTGGGAAGTCTGTTTGATCCCCTTTATCCACTGCTTCTGCCAGCAGAGGCTTTCTTATTTCAGCAGGTGTTTGACTGAAGTGGGTCTTAATGGCTCATCCCTAAGGTTCTTAATTAGTGTGATTGCTTGCCTTGTCATTTTGGGTGTAGAGAGGTAAACTGGATTTTATATTTCAGTTGCTGAATATACAGGGTAGAATCCTTGCAAATGAATAAGTCAGAAATCTAGAAGACATCCCAAGCATCTCTTAAATGAACAATAAAAGTTGTCGGTCATTGGTCACTGGCCTCTGGCATCCAGGGTTAGTGAAAATAGTAATACTGTATGGAGAATCCCTGTCTTGTGCAGTAAGAGATTTCACTTTCTTTTGTTTTTCACTTTGTTTCTCATCTCAGGTTGGGTACTTTGTTTTGATTTTACACTCCTGCCAAGCTGCACAAAGTTGCTGCTTTTAATTGACGGTATATAAAATTCCCTTGGTCCATGCTAGCTACTAGATTTCGCCAAGGTTTAGCTATACTTATCTTTCCAAATTGCATTTAGTCACTTCTTCAACTTCTTCAAGTTCTTCTTCAGCCATACAATTGACTAGGAGAACAATTCCTGCCAATCTGGAAAGCTTCCTGGGTAATCATGAGTAATTCACTTGCTGTCTGCCTAACCTCCCTCTCAGGGTTGTTATAAGGATAAAAGGGAAGATATACATGCTGGTTTAAGCTCCTTGAAGAAAGGATGGGATAAGCATCTGTTGGCTAGTTGAACAGAGTGGACAATGACCATTCTACACATTAGATACAGAACTTTGCCATGAGTTAGAATTACTGTTTTTTCATTTAATATGGGCAGATAGAAGTGTACCAACTCGGGTAATAATTAACAAGGTTTTTTAATCATTTTTTTTTCTTTTAGTGATCAGGAACCTCCTTATTCGATGATGACCTTGCATGAAATGGCAGAAACAGGTATTTCCTTGTCATTGGGTGGCACTTCAGTTGCTCTCTGCTGAAAGAAACTTTTCACTCTGCAAAGAAGTAACAGAGTTTCAGTGTGTGTTTATTATGTGAGGTTGAGACAATTTATAGCAATTATTTAAATGATACCTCTACATTACTTGACAGTGAGCTTGGTAAAATAGTTATTTGTTTAATAAACATACTTGTTTAATCTGGCTAATTTATGAATTATGTTGTTGCAAAAGTCAGCCTGCCAGCTGACTTATTTTGTTTCTACTGTGATCTAGTAACTAGACCTTAAAATCCCCAAAGAAATAGCTATGTACTTTTCATTCAAATTGAAAGGGAAGTTGTTATTAAAAACTAAGGAGGCTTGCAGAAACAGGGAAAATCTCTAGTGTGTAATGATACCTCTAGACTTTTCCCAAGCTCTTGTGCATATTAAGTATTTGATTGCTTGGTGCAGTTACAAAACATCTGAATTATTCTATTGTGATGCTGCTCAGAAAAGCTCAGTTGGAGAAACTGAAAGCAGCTCATAACATTTTGCAAGCTTGGTAGCATATCTTATGGGACATAGTGTTATACCACACACAAACACACGCCTTTATACTCTGCCTTCTTTACCCAGTGCTTTTGCGATCTCCTGTATTGCATGTAACCATTCTAAATTTAAGCTGTTCTTATGGTGTTGAAAACAAAAGAGGAGCTTAAGTTAGGGTAGTCTTCATTAGGTCTTGATCTGCATTGTGCTTTGCAAAATTTCAGTCACTCATTTCTTCTCTTCTTTCTTAGGAAGGAACTAGGGGAAAGGGCCATGTTAAAACAATATCCCTGTGTAAATTGATTACAGCATTTCTTACAGAAACATAGGAGGGTTCAGATTTCCACTTTTATGACTAGCATTCATTGTGACTCAATTTCCTGTATATATCATGGAAAACATGATTGGCTGCCTCTGATTTGCTGAGGGAAGGCTGGAGAAAGAGCATGCTGGGATCTATCTGAGTATGACCTTTGGGTGCACTCCCCTGCACCCTCCCTGCCCCTGCTGCCGTTTCTACCTCCAACTTAGGGTGAAGCATTACATTTTTTATCTTTGACTCCTGCTAAAACATAATGCAGAATTTTTGGCTTTCAGATGAGGTTGAGGAAGACAATGTGTTTGAATTTTGTCTCTGCCTTGCCAAGGGCAGCTCTTAATGTAGGTTCCAGTTCCTCTCAGCTTTCTGGGTGCTTTGGACCAGTCACTCACCCAGCCCAGCCCAACTTCTACCTTACAGGATTATTGTTGTGAGTGAAAAGTAAGAGGAGGGAGCACAATGTAAGTCTCCTTGAGCTCCTGAACAAGAGGATATAAATATAACAAATAAATAAGCTGGCTTCAGCAGAAGGTGGAGATATGCATTCCCACCTCCACCCCAATACAGTAAAGAGCAAAATCTGACCCTATAAGAGTTGTAGAAACTTACTAAGAGAGTCTTGCATGTAATAAGATGCATTGTCTTCAGTGAAGAATGTTGTGCTCCACAACTGATTGTATGTGTCACATATGGAAGGTGTCAAGTTCTGCCTCCAGCACCATTTGCCAAAAGCAACTTGAGTTGCAGAATCTTATGTCTTTGCCTGCATCATTGCTGTGTTCTGTGCAAGTGAGAATTTGCCCTGGCATTTCATTCTGGAATTATGAGTATCTTTCTTGTCTCCAGGGGGCACTAATTTTGTCCTACCATTCCAGTCTGGATCAACAGCCAATTGTTTCATTTTTAACATATGTCTGAGATGATTTGTCCCATTGAATTGCTCAAATGCTGATGAAATCGTGCTTTTGATTAGTGGTATGTCTCTTCATTTCTTTATGTTGAGATATTTGCCTTTCTTATTTGGTTGACAGATGAAGGATGGCTGGAAGTTGTCCAGTCTTTAATAAGAGTTATTCCATTAGAAGACCCCTTGGGACCAGCTGTTATAACTTTACTCTTGGATGAGTGCCCATTACCAACCAAAGTAAGTTAAATATACCGATTGGTCAAATAAATAACTGAATAAATTTATAGCATGTAGCAGCAGCAGTTCTAAGGCAACTTCTGAGTCTGCTTTTTAAAAATGCAGGTCTCAAATGAATAATGATATCTCAGTGTTTTTGAATGGTAGATATTTGTCAGTTTCATACCAAAAGTATATCTTGGATAAAAGTTCAGAAGAAAACCAAAAATCAGTGAATCAAAATATGCATTCTGACAATACCTACAAAATTAACCAGTAGGTACCTTTTTAGTACAATGTGTCATCATCATAATGGTAAATAATTAAAATAATCTTTCAAGTTCTATATTATATTATTAGTTCATTTTTATTCATCTTCAGTCATTAGTTACTTGTCCAAATAGAATAAATATGTAATTTGTGCCTTTTGTAAGGTATTAATTTTTAGACTTTTTGTATCCTCTTGCTATAGACCTTATATCCATAATATTTTTCTCATAATATTAAATAATAGAAAGTGTTCCCAGTCCAATAATAAGAACCTAAGAAAACTTGCTTTCAATTTTATATTGTTTCTCTAACTTTGAAAAGCTGATAATTGTATTATAAAATGGTATAAACATTTATCCTTCTTCTGAAAAAGGAGGAAACCAATTTCAAAAACTTTCTGGAAGTCTCAGATAATCAGAATTCAGTGTGTGATTCCTAATACATGAATATGTAATTTCACAAATTCTGTGTGCGTGTTTGTGTGTGTGTGTGTGTGTTGATATATATAAAAACAAAAACAGTAGAAATTTGAAGCAGCTTCAGAATGGTTACTTTTGCTAATAATGCAATGCTAATTACATTATGTTGTGTTCTCTGTGGATATCTTATCCTTGTGTATATCTCTCATTGCTAATCTCTTGCTTCAGTATCTGAATCCACAATGATACTCAGTATAGTGATAAGGTTAGCAGACATCTTCCAGAATGGTTTGGACTTTCCAAGGTGGAACTTAAGTATATTTGCTTTACAATGCAAATGATTTGTTTTCTTGGAACATAAATATTTCCTTGAAGCATAAATGGGGAAATACGGCTTCTAGTTTTCACATGCTTAACAGTATTTCTCAGCTTCTTTGTCTTGTGATTAATAGTTAAATGGTATGAGCAACCAGTGTTCAGTGTCTTATCACCTGTACTGGAAAGTTGTAAGCAAAATCTCTCCAAAAGAGAAACCTGATATTGTTATTTCAGGGCATACTGTTTCTAACCACTTGGATCAAAGGGTTATTTCAGTTTGTGGCCTGTATGATATAGATAAGTTGCCTCGTGCAGCATCAAGATATGAGCAGAATGGAATGGAATGGAATGTTTCTTTGGGTGTTCTGACATTCAGTGGCATGTTCATTTTCCTGCTTAGGATGCATTGCAGAAGTTGACAGAAATACTAAACTTAAACGGAGCAGTGGCTCTCCAGGATGCCTGTCATCCTGCCAAGCATCGGAATACCACTGCAGTCCTGGGCTGTTTGGCAGAAAAGCTTGCAGGTAAGGAATCTGGGATGCCTTTATGTCTCTTTGGGAGATAATAACCTAGTTCTTTAGGGTTCCTCCACAAGCCACTGCTGTTTCTACATTTTCCAGCTTCAAACTCTCCCAATCTGCAATAAATAAATTGTCTGTAATTAGACATCTATTCACAGAACACCCTTCAGGTGATGTGCCAGTGTTTTAATCTCTTTAAATTAATCTGTAATCTCTAGTGCCATTTGCCAGAATGCAATACAGCTGTTTATGGGTTGTAGGAGTGAGATATTTACATATGTGTCATATCTCTACTGTTCTTCCTTTGAATCCCCCTTACAAGGCAATATGTACAGAGGGGAAGTCTAGAATTTGTTTTGTGGGGAGGAAGGTGGGAAGTCTAGAAACAGAACGTTACAACTAAATTTAACCAACATTTTTAGACTGACAGACAAGATTGGAGCTGTCCGAGATCATGTAAATCACTTTATACCTTGCTCTGTATTCTCCTGTGGTAACTTTCTCATGATACGTATTTAAGACATAATAAAAAAAGATTTTCACAGCTAAATCTCCTTTGTTGCATATTTCTTCGTTCTATAAAACAAGATAACTAGAAGGCAGTGCAGGATCTTAAGCTCTTCTGAAGAGACTTCTAAAACAATGTAAAACAGCAACTTCGATGCACGTGTTTCATTTTTAGTGTTTTTGCAGGCCCTGCAAGTGTAGGTTTACTCAGCCAAGGAATCTTGGAGTATTTACTGCAGAGCTTGGTGAGTACCAAAATAAATCAGTATTCTGAATATTTTGTGTGACCGCTGAAAGGATTTCAATGCCCTGATCTCATTTAGATGTGTCTCATAAAAAAAGAAACCACAGCATGACATCTAGCCATTGCAATTATTTTTCAGTGGCACAGTGAAGGTTGACAGGTTTCATAAAGAAGGAGAGAAGAGCCATAGTTCAGAATCAGCCTGTCTGCTTTAGACACAGACACCTCTCCAGGCCAGTCTCTACAAGGTTACTGCCAAAGTTTTCAAATGCTGCTGCTGATGCAATTAAAAATACTTTTGCTAGCTAGATGGACTAGCAGGTCAGCTCTATAAGGACATACTGAATTTTATTAAGTGAAACAATCACGTAACTACTAACATATTTGCTTGGGGGAAACATGAAAGTCATGCTCACTTGATCCACAATCCCATTTTTGCTTTCTGTGAATTTGCCTTCTATATGTAATTGTAAATACAATTTGTGAGCCGCTCTAGCTTTAGCTGTAGAGCAATATAGAAATATCAGCATTTAAACTGAACAACCTTTTCATCTTTTAAGACAGTTAAGCAACGTGGACTTAAAAACTTAAGGGAAAGTACCCTGTAAAATTATTACTTCAGTGATACTAAAAATATTTGTACATCTACTGCATTCTTTATTTTAACCATGAGATCAACTACACAGAGTCAAGTGCAGCATGGCAATATAAGGATTGCGCACTTAAAATTAAGGAACGGCTGCCTTTTTACTTTCAGCATTAGGATTGGAGTCACAGTTATTTTACGTAAAAATCCATAGCTGATTTTCTTCATTTTATCAGTATAATTTACATGGGGAGTGAGAACCTTATTGTTGTCATTAGGCATGCTAAGATTCAGAAGGGACTATTCAGAATTGTAAAGGCCTCTCCTTCTGCCTTAGCTGGAGGATGGAGAAAGATGGCTAATAATATTATTAGAGTGGGTGGGCCTGGAATTGAAATCTTAAGGCCCCTATTTACTCCTTTAGCCCTTCCCCCAAAGGGAGAAATGTATCTGATTTGGGGTGAAGGAGGTTTGAGTTGGTGCTGACATTCTGGAAGAGGTGCAGAAGAGTGCAAATGGGGTGCTGGGCTGCATGTAACCTGCCTCTGCACAAACTATGATTTGGAAGATGAGGAACTGGCTTCATTACTAGCTCCCTTCTTGCCATTTTAGTCCTCCCTTTTTGGGGGGAGGCGAGGTCCTGTAGCTAGAACTTCTGGCTTTCTTACTTGCTAAACCAGAATAGCTGTCTTTTTTCCTTCAATGTAGGAAAACAGTTTGTATCGATGCCTGAATCTCTGAAGTAAGCCTTCAGGCTATTTTTATTGTGTTAAAGAGTAATTTTTCTTACCTGTACATTGGAAAAATCAGCCAATACTTGTTTTTGAAGACAACTTTGGGGAATACTGAATCCAATAATTCCCTTTTTTTATCTTAGGAGTTCCAGTCCCATCCAACAGTCATGCTTTTTGCACTAATAGCCCTGGAGAAGTTTGCACAAACAAGTAAGTATGCTCATTTGAAACGCAGAGTTAAAAACAAAACAGATCCCAAGAGTCTACGTGGGATATTTTAGTTATTTATTAGTTAGTTATTAGATATTTAGTTATTTAGTTATTTGGAGCATTTATACAGCTGCCCAAATCAAGCAGCGTGACTTTGGGTGGCATACAAATAAACAACAACACAAAAGGAAACAGCATATACCATTAAAAACCAACCAAAGCAATAACAGGGCAACCAGAACTAAAACACACTACAGAGAGTCATCCAGAGAGCCAGTTTAGTGTAGTAATTAAGGCTTCAGGCTAGAAAATGGGAAACCGAGTTCTAGTCCTGCCTTAGGCATGAAGCCAGCTGAGTGACCTTGGGCCAATTATTCTCTTTCTGCCCTAGGAAGTAGGCAGTGGCAAACCACTTTTGAAGTCTTGCCAGAAAAACAGGGACTAGTCCAGGCAGTCACCAGGAGTCAACACTGACTTGAAGGCACCAAAAAAAAAAAAAAAAAAACTCATCCAGTTGGGTCATCCTGACCCAAAGGCCTGGGGAAAGAGCCAGCCCTCAACTGCCTTTCTGAAATTCTGCAGGAACTGGATTTACCCCTTTCTTCTAAAATCCTACCTGGTTGTGGTAGAGAGTGTCAGTATCATCAGTATTCTAAGCAAGGGGGGGCCGCTCGCAGTTTGTGTGGGTGCCAAGATCCCCTTCCTGCTGTTTCTTTCACACCACTGGAGAAAGCGGGAAGGTTTGTTGAATCGGAGTATGAGCTTTGAGTCCTCAGCCACTGCTACATGTGACCTTCAGAGGGCAAAGAATCATGACAAATGTTGCCATCCGTTAGGACCTTTATGGTATATTTTCTGTCAGTTGTGGATTTCTTCCCCAAATTTCAAAGCTGCAAGGGGCCCTAGTTCATTGTCAGGAAATGGGGCAGAACTGTTGTGCTTCTGGCATTACCTTCATGGCCCGCATTCAAGCATTTGCAGATCCCAAAGGAGAAACGGACAGTAAAATCAAGATGCCACTGAGCTGAACTCAACTCCTGGGGATTGGAGCTCCTGGGCAGCTGGGGTAGTTTTCTTGGCCTCTGGGATGCCCTTGACCCTGTTTATCTGCCAGGTGCTACTGGCTACTGAGGCTTTAATGGATGGTGGAGTTTGTATAGTATGAGAAGGAGGAATATGGAAAAGAAGGAAAAAAGCACAAAACCCCTTTTCTTCTTGGAAATGTTCGGTCTTTCTCTAATGGCCAACTGCCTGTCACTAAGTCCTCTAGTGTTGCTGAGTTTCTTCTCTGATAAAACTTTCCAAGTTTTGAAAGCTGTTTACTGTGAAATGTTTAAGCATTTCCTTTTTTGTTGCCCCGCTTTTTTCATAATTGTAAACACATTCCAACTATAGGTGAGAATAAAATGACAGTTTCTGATACCTGCATCAGCGATCAGCTTGTTTTGTTAGAGAAATGGACCAATAATCCAGACTACTTAAAGCGCCAAGTTGGATTCTGTGCCCAGTGGAGTTTAGACAATTTATGTAAGTAACAGTGTTTTTCTACTGTAAAATGATCTGTGTTCGAAAACAACATGGTTATTAGCATGTCTAGTGTTTGCAGCAAAAAATAACAACCCTTAAAACTAACACATTAGATTTATAAAATAAGCTTTCATATCCATTTCACCAAATGCTTGAAGTGTAATTCCTGAGTGGTGTATGTGTGTTGCACATGCACTTACATGTGTTAGATGGGGCAGGAGGAGAGGAGAGGAAAACTGAGCAGATGCAGCCATTGATATTTATCTTAATTAGTCTGTCCATTCAGAACACAATTTATGGCGAAACACAGATATTCTTGTTTATACTGTAATAAAAGTGTATCTTTGTTGAAGACAAAACCCTGGTATTAAAACCCTTGATGAATTGTAGTTCTGGATTTTCTGGTTGAAACTGTCTTTGTAGTTCTTCTGTACAAGAATGGCCATTGTAAGGGCCAGCTAGAGAACACTACTATAGAATGGAATAATCTTCTAAGTCACTGATTTAAAGTCATCAGACTTTAGTTCTGATGCATCTGGGCTGTGCTTCAGATAAAAGGCTGTCATAATAGCCGGATCAGTGTTTAAGGGCTACATTGTCCATGTTTTACACTTAAGCAAGGAAGAGGATGGGTGGCAGGGGAGAACAATCCACAGAATGAGAGCCAGGGTGGAATAGTGCGTGAAGGTGTTGGACTAGGAGCAGGGAGATCCATCCTCACCCATGGAAGCTCTCAGAGCGACTTTAGGCCATTCCCACTCTCTAAGCCTTAGAGCAGTAGCGAAGGTGCTGGACTAGAAGCAGGGAGACCCAGATTCTAGGCCCCCCACAGCCACAGAAGGGGGCAGTCATTCTCTCAACCCACCTCAGAGGATTCTTACTGTAGGACCCCTTATGGACTTTTTGCTGAAAAAAGAGAAAAACGAACTTGTGATTTATGGGTTTGAAGATTAGACAGGGCAGCTTATGGAAAGAAGGAAATTATGATGTAACCTTAGAGAGGGTAAAATATAAACACTTTTGTAACTGCTGTTGAGAAGATTGGA